>NW_023994322.1:115000-426016 GCF_015586225.1 Lucilia sericata | reverse complement strand
CAAATGTTCGTGCGTGAAAAAAATAAAACGAAAAGTGTTTTTAAAATTTTGTTTAAATAAAAATCTTTATTAAATATTACCTTGTGTTTGGGTTATACGAAACGTATACGACAGCGATTAGGAAGATAATAATATATTTTAATGGCAGAAAGTGGCGAACAATATTTAAGCCGATACCGTTAGCGGTTTTACTCGTTAGAATTTAGAAAAATATCCCCACCCAAGGGTGTAAAAAAGGGAATGTACTAAATCCTAACAAGTATCAAAGAATCAAAAAAAAACGTAAATACACGTACAAAAAAAAACGAACTTAAACAACATCAGTTCCCTTAAACTTTCCAGTTATAATGGTCGCCTCGATAAGATTGTTCATAATTTTTTTACTATTAGTCGAGTGCCATTACAAAGTCGTGGAGGATCAATATTCCTAAGTAAAATAATGGGAACACCGTTTTTTAACTGTAAGTCATGTGGTGGAAAGCCGGGTAAATCTAACGAATTTAAAAATTCGACTGGATAATTGACGACATCCTCAATATTTGAAACTGTGTCGATCGATTTATAAGTTCTTAGATTCCCATCGATCTTGTTGAGGATATTGCTGTTGATGGAATTAACGTCAATATTTTTGGATGCCAGTAACGCACGTTCACATAACCATTGCATATTTTTAAAATTTTGCACGATATTGGGAAATACACAGTTTATTAATTCTTCTTTGGATTGTGTCATTCTGCAAAAGTCTGATGGAAATTTTATATACTTGTTTTAGGATCCATTGGAATTCTTCCATTACCTAAATCAAGCAATTGTTTGGAAAAAGTTGAAGCTGAAGCATCATGTTGCAACTGAACACGCATATTTGTAGTTAATTTTAGAGTGTGAACATGTCGCCAAAGGTATGATGATTTTAGACATGCATTTAGCTCATCAGCTGGTGTTGATCCCGGTATAACAGGAAGTGTTTGACGAAAATCACCAGCTAATAAACTAATACACCTCCAAATATTTTATTATTGCTTCTTAAATCCCGTAAAGTGCGATCAAGGGCTTCCAAAGATTTCTTATGCACCATGGTGCATTCATCCCACACTATGATTTGACATTGTTGCAATACTTTGCCCATAGAAGAATTTTTCTTTATGTTACACGTGTAATCTTCGGAAAATTGAGGCTTCAAGGGTAATTTTAGTGCAGAATGCGCTGTTCTACCACCATCTAAGAGTGTGGCAGCAATGCCGGATGACGCGATAGCTAATGCAATATTTTTGCGATCGAACTTTTGCCAATATCAATGAAATTAAAAACGTTTTTCCGGTTCCTCCAGGTGCGTCAATGAAATACAGACCTCCATGTTTGTTTGTTATTGCTGCTATTATACTGTTGTATACCATTCTCTGCTCTTGTTGTAAATTTGGTAAATTTTCTTCCAGTAAAATTTCCAAATTTTGATGATTATATTCCATCTCTCGTCGTATATCTTGATCGTGTGTATCATTTCCTGACCGAATAGAAGCAATCATTCCAACTTCAATGAGTGTCACGTTCCTTATCGCCAAGCATTTGTCTTCAAGTAGAATTAATGCCTCATTATACATACTTTCACTTAGTTCAAGCGTTGCATTGTTGGTGGTAATTCTTCCCGGTGTAATATGTCCTCAGCCATATATGTTTTAAATTTATTCCAAAGATCTTTTGGATTAGATGGTGAGCACGATACCAATATTATCGCAAATAATATAATTATTTTCCATGGATGGTTGATTACTGCTGCATCTCCAAGCGTTGTTTCCCAATGACAATCGTTCTCCAATAATTGTAGTTTCTGACAGGCTTCATGATATGTTGCGCATACTACGCCATTAACAGTACGTAATGTCTCAAAAGATGTTGGCCCTCGAACATTAATTAGAAGCATTCTCAAATAAAAACATTCAGCATTTTGAGGGTGGACGGTATAAACCCTACCTAATGCATCTGTTGAATATAAATTTGACCAACCATCAACAGGTTTCCCTTGCATTCGATGTTGGAATTTCTTTGTTGATGCATTCCACGTATAATACGTTGGAATTTCTGAATATAACAAAGTTTTAGCAAACATATCATTTCTACAGAGATAAAAAATGATGTTAATGTTGTAGCCGGTGGTGCTGCTGCTCTCTCTCGCGCATTTCTTTCTGTAAAGTAAACCCGTTGTCCATTTTCCAGATGCACTGATAAATGAACAACAGTTGGATGGCGCTCATGAATGGGAAATCCCAAAATTCGCCATACTACTTCATTGCTACTAATGTACCTGGCCATTTGATACTGCGTAATTTCATCATTTGGATTTTGTAATGAAAATACAGCCATATCAGACCCTTTAGTAACATACTTGCAGATGTATTTGATCTACTTTACTGAATGACAATACTCAACATTAATATGCGCTTTAAATGTTTTTGAAAGCAATGGACAGTAAGGTACTATCCAGTGATTATCACCATCAACGTCATTTCCACGTACCTTTATTGAAATTGATCGTCCACCATTATCCACAGAACGTCGGCAGTAAAGTGGGTAGCCATCATTTCCCGAGATTGTTTCCTGAATCAATTATCTTGGATATTTTTTTATGAATTTTCCATCAACCATGCATGAAGAATTTGCATTAATGGCCCCACATGGACCATGGATCATATTTTTGATAACAATTTCATGCAGATTTGGATCAACATTTGGATCGGGTATTTCTGCAGAAATTATATCATTAATAAGATCTGGGGTAATTTTTTCAACCAACCAAATAAGAATGTTGGCATGTGGCAATCCACGTTTCTGCCACTCAACGGAATACATCCAGCACCGTGTTTCACCAAAGACATGAAATTTTGCAATAAAATCCATAAAAGATTTTAATTTCTGTTTAAACACGCATGCTGTTATATCGTGCCGATGTAATAAGGGTTTTATACCTTACATATTTCAAGATATAATAATTTTCAAACTCACTAAACGTAGATTTTTCTAATATTATTAATTAATAAGAACATACAATTTTTTGTAATTACTTCACGTGAGAGGCACCAAAATTGGGGACTCTAGTTGTTATAGTTTTCTAGATATACAGATTTTAATAATTAGATTTTAGTATTTACTTCATATGGGAGGTGGCACGCCCGCTTTTGCTGAACTCCCTATTTTTGTCCAAAATATTTGTATTTAAACAAAAGTTACTTGTACAAAATTTGGGGACTCTATACGTGGGACCTCGCTCATTTGAAATTTCAACATAAAAAGCAATTATAACTCCTTCCAGACATACAGGAAGATATTGTGAAAATTTCAAGAAAATCAGTTTAGCCGTTTAAACTGATTAAATAAAAAACCCACTTAACGATTTTGAAAATTCTAACTATAATAGTTTTCCAGATTAACAATATGTTACATATGAGAGATGCCAAGCAAATTATTGCAAGTTCGCCAATTTCTATCTATCTATGAAAAATTTGTATTTAATTCATATATGTGGTGCCAAGCCCCCCATTGAAAGTCCGCCCGTTATTCTCTAAATGTTCACATGAATGTCAAAGTTCTTCATGTAAAATTTGAAGATTCCAGCTCTAAAAGTTTCTCAGATATACGAATTTAATTCATGTGGGGGCTTCAAGCTCCCCGAATGAAAGTCCGCCCTTTTTCCTCCAAAATATTCAGATGAATATTAAAATAATTTGTTCAAAATTTGAAGAATCTAGTTCTATTAGTTTCCCAAACAAACAAAATTTTGTATTTAATTCATATGGGAGGTACCAAGTACCCCATTGGAAGTCCGCCCGTTATACTCTAAATGTTCAGATGAATGTCAAAGTTCTTCAAGTAAAATTTAAAGATTCTAGCTCTAATAGTTTCTCAGATATACGAATTTTTCTATTTTATTCATATGGGCCCCCAGATGAAAGTCCGCTCTTTTTTCCTTAAAAATATTCAGATGAATATTAAAGTTCTTCGTGCAAAATTTTAAGAATTTAGTTCTATTAGTTTCCCAGATAAACGAATTTTTGTTTTTAATTAATATGGGAGGTGCCACTCCCCTCATGGGTAGTCCGCCAATTTATTACCCAAAATGTTTACATGGATGTTAAAGTTCTTTGTGCAAAATTTTAAAAATTTAGTTCTATTAGTTTCCCAGATAAACGAATTTTTGTATTTAATTAATATGGGAGGTGCCGCTCACCTCATGGGTAGTCCGCCAATTTATTACCCAAAATGTTTACATGGATGTTAAAGTTCTTCGTGCTAAATTTTAAGAATTTAGTTTTATTAGTTTCCCAGATAAACGAATTTTTGTATTTAATTTATATGGGAGGTACCTCGCCCCTAATGCTAGTCCGCCTACTTTTTGTCCTAAATGATTGTTTTTGTGAAGGGGAAAGGGGAACAAATAGATTATTCTTAAATATTGCAAATTGTATTTACTGTAGTTTATATTTATTGTTGTCCACTTTAAATAAACAAGTAAGAGTACTATTTAAATTTTTATAGCGCCCTAAGATATGCTTTAGCGATATCTCGTATTTGCATGTATGCATGTGTGTGAAAGATTTAAGGATTTTAAAAATACATACATATATACAATTTTGTTCTACACAAATTGATAATGCAAATAGTTAAATACGGTTAAAGCGCTTTTAGGGGCAGGACCTAGTATGAGAGATATGACCAAACATAGACCGATCGTAAAAATTTTTTGAAATAGCATTAAGTGCTTTTTGCATTACAAAATAGTATTTATGAACAAAAATAGTATTTATTTATATCATTATTTGGTAATGAGTTATGCGCGTTTAAGTGTTTTTCTGAAAGGGACCTTGTATGGGAGCTATGATCAATTATGGATCGATAGGAAAACAATTTCACAGTAATATTTCTCTGTATATGAGCAATATTTTTGCCAAACTTTATATGGATATCTTAATTTAGTAATGAGTTATGTGCGTTTAAGTGATTTTCGGGAGGGGGTCTTGTATGGGAGCTATGTCCAATTATGGACCGATCGGAAAAAAATTTCACAGTAATATTTCTATGCATATGGGCAATACTTGTACCAAATTTTATTTGGATATCTTAATTTAGTAATGAGTTATGCGCGTTTAAGTGATTTTCGGGAGGGGACCTTGTATGGGAGCTTTGATCAATTATGGACCGATCGAAAAAAATTTTCACAGTAATATTTCTGTGCATATGAGTAATACTTGTGCCAAATTTTATATTGATATGGATATCTGAATTTAGTAATGAGTTATGCGCGTTTAAGTGATTTTCGGGAGGGGACCTTGTATGGGAGCTATGACCAATTATGGACCGATCGAAAAAAATTTTCACAGTAATATTTCTGTGCATATGAGTAATACTTGTGCCAAATTTTATATTGATATGGATATCTGAATTTAGTAATGAGTTATGCGCGTTTAAGTGATTTTCGGGAGGGGACATTGTATGGGAGCTATGACCAATTATGGACCGATCGGAAAAAAATTTGACAGTAATATTTCTATGCATATGGGCAATACTTATACCAAATTTTATATGGATATCTTAATTTAGTACTGAGTTATGCGCGTTTATGTGATTTTCGGGAGGGGACCTTGTATGGGAGCTATGACCAATTATGGACCGATCGGAAAAAACTCTCACAGTAATGTTTCTATGCATATGGGCAATACTTACACCAAATTTTATTTGGATATCTTAATTTAGTAATGAGTTATGCGCGTTTAAGTGATTTTCGGGAGGGGACCTTGTATGGGAGCTTTGATCAATTATGGACCGATCGGAAAAAAATTTCACAACAATATTTCTGTGCATATGAGTAATATTTGTACCAAATTTTATATGGACATCTTAATTTAGTTATGAGTTAAGCGCGTTTAAGTGATTTTCGGGAGGGGGTCTTGTATGGGAGCTATGTCCAATTATGGACCGATCGGAAAAAAATTTCACAGTAATATTTCTATGCATATGGGCAATACTTGTACCAAATTTTATTTGGATATCTTAATTTAGTAATGAGTTATGCGCGTTTAAGTGATTTTCGGGAGAGGACCTTGTATGGGAGCTATGATCAATTATGGACCGATCGGAAAAAACTTTCACAGTAATATTTCTATGCATATGGGCAATACTTACACCAAATTTTATTTGGATATCTGAATTTAGTAATGAGTTATGCGCGTTTAAGTGATTTTCGGGAGGGGACCTTGTATGGGAGCTATGATCAATTATGGACTGATCGGACAAAATTTTCACAACAATATTTCTGTGCATATGAGTAATATTTGTACCAAATTTTATATGGATATCTTAATTTAGTTATGAGTTAAGCGCGTTTAAGTGATTTTCGGGAGGGGACCTTGTATGGGAGCTATGACCAATTATGGACCGATCGGAAAAAAAAATTAACAGTAATATTTCTATGCATATGGGCAATACTTATACCAAATTTTATTTGGATATCTTAATTTAGTAATGAGTTATGCGCGTTTAAGTGATTTTCGGGAGGGGACCTTGTATGGGAGCTATGTCCAATTATGGACCGATCCAAAAAATTTTTCCTCTGAAAGAATTCTATTGACATAAGATTTTAATTTGTAAAATTTTGTGAAGATATCGACATTGTGGCGGAAGTTATTAACAAAAAACCCATTTTCCGGGAATATGTACTTTTGTATGGGAGGTATATGAAATTGTGGACTGATTCTGGCAATTTTCAGCAGGGATCAAGATCTTGTGCAGAAACGAATGTATGGTGATTTTCATGGACTTATCTTGCATAGTTTTCGAGAAAACTACATCAGAATGTGTAAAAAATGCTTATTTTTTTCCGAGGTTGTTTTAAATTTTGATTCATAACTTTTCCCGGTGTGAACCGATTTTGCCCATTTGCAATACCAAACAACTTAGGAAAATGAAGAACATTTTGCGTGTTTTACACAGACAGACGGACAGACGGACATAGCTAAATCGACTCAGAATTTGATAAGGACCCAGAATATATATACTTTGTTGGGTCTCAGATGAATATTTCTTGGTGTTACACACGGAATGACAAAGTTATATATACCCTCTATCACCACTGATGGTGGTGGAGGGTATAAAAATCAAAAAATACCAATTGTATCCCATTTTATACGTTCTAACTTAGTCCGTGCTCTTCATGCTTAATTTCATATTTCTAGGTTCAATATTATAGAAATTTCAAAAAGTACCATTTGTAAAGCGAAAAAGTACCAAAAAGTCCCCTTTTATAGGTTCTTACCTAGTCAAGGCCCTACATGCTAAATTTCATGTTTCTAGGTTCAATATTATAGAAAATTCAAAAAGTACCTTTTGTAGAACGAAAAAGTACCAAAAAGTGCCCTTTAATGTGTTCTCGCCTAATCCAGGCACTACATATTTAATTTCAAGTTTCTAGCCAATAACAACGTAACGTGATGTTCATTCTTTGCTTTGTGTTTATAAACAAGAATTACAATAACAAATAACAAAAAAAATTCACCGTTTGATACTGTGTTTTGTTTTTGTTTGTTTATTGTTTTGTATAAGCATGCACGAAAAAAGTAAATTTTTGATGAAATTTTCAGAGGTGGTCTCGGATTTTTACTCATATCTTCGTTATTTATGGGCCAATTGGAATAGCGTTCTATTCGACCGTATTTCCGATAGAATTATTGAAAATTCGGATCTCGCAGATATCTGGGGTCTTCTGAAAACTGATTTCAACATACATACACACAGACAGACGGACATGGCTAAATCGACTCCGCTATCTATAAGGATCGAGAATATATATACTTTATAGCAACGGTTCCCAAAAGGGGGTCCGCGGACCCCTAGTGGTCCGTAGCAAAATCCTAGGGGGTCCGCGAAGACGAACGAAAATGAATAAAAATATTCTCTATATGTTACAAAATATTAAAAATATCTCCAAATTTTTCATAAATACTAAAATACACAATTTTTATTCAATAATCCCAGATTTGTTGGTGACTCTTTGAATTTTATTGTTTCGGTCGTTTATCAGGATGAAGCTAGGCGCTACAAATTTATTGTTTCACTTTTACAAAGTAAAGTATTACGTGATTTGTAATTTTTATAAATATATATGTATCGAAATAAATGTTTTTATAGCAGACGGATAATGATTTGCCTTAGAATTAAATACTGATACTGGTATCCCGGAATATGAAGTTAGGTCACATTTCATAATATTTTTTTAAATTGTAAGCAAAAGTGTTAATCTAGTTAATTTTAAATATAAATATTCCATTCCAACGTGATACACAGATTTTAACTTCATTTTGTTGTCCAATATTATTAAATCAACATCAGAATATTCATAGCGTTTTGCGTAAATAGTCAAAACCACGCAGTAAAATAATTCGTAGGTATTTTAAAATTCAAATTTAAGATCCAAATTCACAGTACATTCGCAAAGAGTTCAGGTCGTATTTTATGTGGGTAACGCATTCCGCAACAACATCGAAGAAGTCTAACTTTCACATATTTTCCCGAAAACTTAGCTTACATACTCAGCTCACCCCTATGCAATCGCAAAAAAATTTAGAAACATGACTCTTTAAGCACATGTCGACAATACTTGTTAAAGAAACCTTTTCTCTACCTTGACGAGAAATGAACATGAAAGCTCTCACGATCATAAAATTAAACATCATGGTAGAAGTCATTCTATATTTAAAACCATGAAATTGAAAACATCTCCGAAATACTAAATGTTCTCAATGTACGGGAATATTTTATAGGGTTTATGGACCAGGACTAAGACAATTTTCGGACGAACAATTACACAGTGATACAGCAAAAAAATGCAGGGGTTCTCATATACCAATTCCATTTCGTTATAGTCCATAGAGTAGGAATTTATTTTTAATTTTTCCCGATCACTTCGTTTAGTTCCTTTTTAAGAGCAAAAGTTGTGAAAAAGAGCTATTTTTGAAGTTTTAACTTTAAAAAAATATATGTTTGGTAGTTTGCAACCGATTTTCAAACTGGATATTTTGTTTTAAAGATACAAGCGTTGTCTTTCAACTCAAAAAAATAAATCCAAAATTTATGATTAATGTCTTGGTTACGGCCATTTAAGTAAAAAACTCACACTTTTTTCACAATTTTTATACCCACCATCAAAAAAGATGGGGGGTATATTGATTTTGTCATTCCGTTTGTAACACATCGAAATATTGGCCATAGACCCATAAAAGTATATATATTCCGGGTCCTTATTAAATTCTAAGACGATCTAGCCATGTCCGTCCGTCTGTCCGTCTGTCTGTTGAAATCACGATAGGGACCACACGAGAGGAGCTAGACAGTTGAAATTTTGCATAAATATTCTCTATTGCTAAGGTTTGTTTGGTATTGAAAATAGGCAATATCGGTCCAATTTTTCGGATAGCCCCCATACAAGTGGACTTCCAAGAAACAGCTTTAACGGACATAACTTCTTCAGAAGTACGAGTATGAAATTCGACATAAATAAGTTTCATATGAGCCAAAACCTTTTAACCAATTTTTTTTAGGATCGGCCCATAAACGACCCTACCCCCCATATAAGGTCCCCTTCAGAAAATGACGTTAACACTCATTACTGGCCCAAAAATGCGAGTATAGTGTTGAAATTCGGTATAAATAAGTTTTTAACGAACTAAAACCTCTCTACATTTCTATTTTAGGATCGGCCCATAAATGACCCTACCCCCATATACGGTCCCCTTCTGAAAATGACTCTAACACTCATTACTGGTCCCAAAATGCAAGTATAGCAATGAAATTCTACATAAATAAGTTTCATGTGAGCCAAAATCTTTCTACCAAATTTTTTGAGGATCGGTCCATAATTGACCCTACCCCCATATAAGGTCCCCTTCAGAAAATGACTTTAACACTCATTACTGGTCCAAAAATGCGAGTATAGCGATGAAATTCGGTATAAGTAAGTTTCTTACGAACCAAAATCGCTCTACGATTTTTTTTAAGATCGTCCCATAAATGACCCTATCCTCCATCTGAAAATGACTTTAACGCTCATTACTGGCTAAAAATTACGAATATAGCAATAACATTTTACACAATTAAGTTCCTCGCGAGTCAAAATCTTTTTAATAACTTTTATGTGGATAGGTCCATAATTGGCCCTACTCCCCCTATTGGGTCCACTTCAGGAAATAGCTTCAACGCTCATTACTGTCTTAAAAATATGAGTGAAGCGATGAAGTGCTACACACTTAAGTTTCTTACGAGCCAAAACCTCTGTACCAATTTTTTTTTTTTTTGGATCGGCCAATAAATGACCCTTCCCGCATATAAGGACCCCCTCTGCAAATAACTATAATGCTCATTACTGGCTTAAAAATATGACTGTAGTGACGAAAATTGATGCACATAAGTTTAATGCGCAAGTCCACCAAATTTAGGGAGGATCGGTCCATAATTTACCCTACCGCCCTTCAGAAAACACTTAAACGATCATTACTGGCTTAAAAATATGAGTTATGAAATACGGTTATGAAATTCGCTCCGAATTTCATGCGGAATGTGTCGGTAATTCATTCTACCCCCCCATACAAGCCCCCTTTATAAAATTAAATTAACGTTAATTACTGGCATAAAAATTCGAGTAGGGCGATGATATTTAATGTAAACAAGTTTTATATGAATCAAAATCGGTCTACAAAAACAGTTATGAGGATAGGTCAACAATTGACCATACCCCATATGAGTTCCTCTTTAGAAAATTTTATGAAGAAAATTCAGATAATTGGAAGTACAGCGATTAAAATCGACATAAAAAAAGTTTATACTTAGGAACATAATTCTTCATTAGGAAACATAATTCTTCATGCCATAAAGGGAGCATTCCTTTTATGGCATACAGTTTGATGGTGGGTATATGAGATTCGGCACAGCCGAATATAACACTCTTACTTGCACTGTTGCCAACTTTTTTCCCAAAAATATCGCTAAAGTCGACTGAAAAATAGCTAGAAAATAGCTAAATTCAAGACATTTTGAAAAATTTAGCGATAAATCGTCAAAATAATATTTATTATATGATTCTGAAAACAAATAGCTAAAAAAACTAGCTAAATTTTTCAGATTTTTTATATTATTCTAAAAAGTCAGCGATTTATCGCTAAAATCTATATACATACGTAGGAATGGGATAGTGATACAAACACATCTTATAACAAACACATAAGAGAATCTTTTTTTATGTTAAATATTTTCACTTTTGGTTAGGAAAAATGTCAAGTTGAGGTTAATTTCGATATGCGACCCTATACAGATTGCTTTAGAAATGTTGTAAAGATAAATTGAATTTCGAAATGCTGGCCTTTATGGATCGATCCTTTATTTTCAGCATAAGAGTATTATTTATTTTTCCATTACAATACAATTACAAATTATATTCTTACCTAATTTACCGAGCAGGGTGACGATAACCATACGACCGTTGTAGTGTAGCAGACCAGGATCTCTGCTGGAAATCGAACCCACAACCCTCAGACTGACAGCTAGCACACTACCAGCTAGCCTACCGGGGCACCCAAGATTATTATTATACACTCCTTTTGTGGGAAGTTTATCTGCAATATCGATATGCGGCCCTATTCGCCTTAGAAATGTTGTAAATTTTTAGGACTTTATGGATCGATCCTTTCGTCACTTATTTCCAATGTTCACTAATTTTTAGAATTATGGTAAATTTTATTATCATATCACTCATTTACTAAAAGACTAGAATAATTAAATATTCGTTTTTTAATTGAGTACAACAAAATATACCCCTTTTAAAGTTTTTCGTATAACTTTACCTGTACGCACAAATATTTGCTCCTAATTATGTTCTTCAGAACATTCAAAATAAGTATAATACACACAGCTAAAACTCAAATAATTTACATTGAATGCATATTTTTATATACATACATATATGTAAATCGTCATTCGTAGCAACTTTTAAGCGATATTATCAAAATATAAATGAATAAAAAATGCCTTAAAATCTAAAGAAAAATCGCTAGATTTCCCGCTAATAGCTAAATCATATTTTTCCCCGCAAAATGGGATTAAAAATCGCTAGATTTGACGAGAAAATAGCTAAATTGGCAACAGTGCTTACTTGTTAATTTTCATACTGCTCTACGTTGGCCATGAAGCAGTAACTTTAGCTTTTATTACATTTGAAAAAAGGCACATTAAGTTGGGTTTCCAATGATGGTCAATTTATGATAATCGATGAAAAAGGTTATGAGTTGTGCTAAGTTTTATAAAAATATAGCATATTTCTTCCATACAAAAACGTTCATGTTTCTGGTTTTCTTTGTAACAAGTTTAAAAAATGTTTATAAACATTTTTATACAAAAATTAATTTGTATGGAAAAACCCAAAAATTCGAGAAACATGCTATTAGAAAAATTGGCATAAATCATCCAGTTTTTCGTAGATTTTTATGAAATAACAAGTTTTAGAAACCTTCCTTTATGTGATTCTTCAGGAAAGTAATAAAAGATGAACTCACTGCCTCATGGTCAAAGTAGAGCATGATGAAAATGAAAATTTTTTTTTAAAAAAGTGTGAGTTTTTTTACTTAAACGACCGTAACTCAGACATTTGACCATAAATTTTGGATTTCTTTTTTTGGATTAAAAGACACTTGTATCATTAAAAAAAATATCGGATTTGAAAATCGGGTGAAAACTACTAAACTTATGATTTTTCAAATTTAAAACTTCAAAAATGGCTCTTTTTCGCATCTTTTGCTCTTAAAAAGTAAGTTAACGAAGTGAAAAAAACGAAGGGGAAAACTAAAAATATATTCGTACTCTATGGACTATAACGAAATAGAATTGGTATATGAGAACGCCTGCATTTTATTTTTCTTCACTTTTGTATCACAGTGTTATTTATAACAATAAGATATCAAAATATGTATGGGGGTCCGTGAAATTAAATAAATTCCTCAAGGGGTCCGCGAAGTAAAAAACGGTGGGAACCGCTGCTTTATAGGGTCGGAAAATTATATTATAGAAATTACAAACGGAATGACAAACTTATATATACCCTTCTCACGAAGGTGAAGGGTATAAAAACACAAGAACCTCTTTTTCTTATGTATTTAAGTGTTGTTTTGTTTATTACCAGGGTTTCAAAAAACTGCTAATTGCAGTCGCAAATTACTAAATATTTGACTAAATTTAGTACCATGCTTAAAAAATAGTAACTCGTTAAAATTTCCCCTTACAAGCTAACTGAAGTCAGTCAACTGTGTCAACACATTGCTGCAATAACTTGCAAGTGGTTTTGTTTTTCTTCAGCAGCCACACACACAAGCAGCGGCCATGTTAAGTTTTTCAACTCAGCCGAACTGAACACAACGACTGAACAGTAAAAACAGTTTTGCGTGTGCTGCTTACGTATTGCTTAGTTTTTGGTTTCGTTTTCTTACTAAGGGACGTAACAAGATATATTAATTATAAGGTAGTGTTATCAGAACAGCTGATCGTTTTTTGCTATTATGTTCATTTTTCGCCGTGGTGTATAATTAATGTCAGACTTTGTTTACATTTTGTAAATGTCAAACTTTGTTTTCATTTTGTTAATGTCAAACTGGTTTCATTTTGTATATGTGAATTTTGTGATTAAAGTGAAATTGTGTCATTAGGGCATATTTTTGTGTTTTTAATCTTTAAAAGTTAAAACATCAAAATAAATTGTAAACAGATTCAAATTTATAAACATTTTTTGTTTAATATAAATTCGCTTTGATTTATTTGTCAGCTGTTTTTGAAATTTTTCCCTTACAGCAAATTCGCCTTCAAGTGCAGGCACAATGTCAAACTACATATAAAAAAAATATAACCAATTCGCTTGGTATTCTGAATTCGCCGATGACACTACCTTATAAAATTAATATACCTTGGGACGTAAAAAAACTGATAGTTTGACTGGTTAGTACAAATCAAGCCGACTGAACAATAAAACTTGATGGGTTGTTTGTTCAGTAAGACTTTGTTATTGTATGCAATTTGTTTTAGTATATTGTATGTTTTTGTGTTTAAATTTGACAAAAGTAAACAAAGTAATTGATAATTATTGCTAATAGAAATTGTTAATTAATTTAAAATTTATAAAATTATAAATTACTATACTTATAAATTTAGATATTTTCTTTAAATAAAAATTAATTTAAATTTAAGCATTTTGATGATTTTTTAGTGAGATTTTGTTATTGTATGTATGTATGTATATTAGGGTGGGTCGAAAATAGGCTTTTCGCTCAGATCAACATCTAATAGTGAAATTATGTTGAGGGTAAGAGCTCGCGCATCGCCGCCAAAGTTTGTAAATGCGTTTATATGGGAAAAATGGCACTTTTTGGAGTTTTTTCACAAAATTATGCTTTAAGTATTAATTATTGCACCATTTTATAGCAAAATCGTAATGTCTACAAAATTGTCTTTCCAAAAAGATGGAAAAACTCAAAATTGGTTAAAAAAGTTTTGAGTTATTAAAATTTCCCCCGAGAATTTTGGGATTCTGAAGACATATAAAAGTAAATATAAGAAAATTTTTGTTAGTTTTGAAAAATTTTACAAAAGAATATTGTGTTTATCTTTATAAGGTTCATAAATGTGCTAGTACGAATTTTTGTTCAAATTGGATAACTCTTACTCGGTTTAGTCTGTGGTCAAAAAAGGGCCATTATTTTAACAGCATCTCCAAAACTCCATTTTCAAACTTTAAAAAATTTTGTTAAATGGATTATTAAAAATTAAAGTTTTTTATGCTGGATATTATAAGAGATATATATAAGAATTAAACACAGAAAGAATGAGCTTAATACCTCTCATAGTTTTACCGTACCTGCGATGTGAATTTGAAGGATTTCGGGAAAAAGGCAATTTTTGCCAATAATTAAGTAAAAATTATATTATTACCAATTGTTGCTTAATTTTGATCAAGTAAATTGCGATTTTTATTTCCGAGTCCATGGAAAGTTAGTTCTAATCAAATTTTCGAAACTAAAAATCATTAACCCTCTAAACACCGGTGTCAAAATCAAATTTTTGAATTTTATGTTCTTGAAGAAATAAGAGCATGATGTTGTTAATTTGTTGATGGATATTGATGAAACTTCTTAGAAGTTATTTTTACTACATTCAAATTCAATCCATTAAATCTTTAAGAAAGTTAATTTTAGAAAATTCCTTTTTAAAAGTGTTTTTTGTAGTGTTTAAAAAATCGGTCTTGAATTGACCCCAAGTATGACAGAGGGTTAATTTTTGAAGAAGTTTGATTCCTAGATTTCTGGATATATTTTCGTGTAGTTTGTCAAAATCAATTCATAACTAAATACACAATATTTTGCTATTTATATTAAATATACAAAAACTTGATTTTGACCCCGGTTTTTAGAGGGTTAATGATTTTTAATTTCGGAAATTTTATCAGAAATAATTTTTCATGGACTCGGAAATAATAATCGCAATTCAATTGATCAAAATTAAGCAACAATTGGTAATAATATAATTTTTACTTAATTATTGGCAAAAATTGCCTTTTTCCCGAAATCCTTCAAATTCACATCGCAGGTACGGTAAAACTATGAGAGGTATTAAGCTCATTCTTTCTGTGTTTAATTCTTATATATTCTTTATAATATCCAGTATAGAAAACTTTAATTTTTAATAATCCATATAACAAATTTTTTTGTTGTTAAAATAATGGCCCTTTTTTGACCACAGACTAAACTGAGTAAGTGTTATCCAATTTGAACAAAAATTCGTACTAGCACATTTATGAACCTTATAAAGATAAACATAATATTTTTTTGTAAAATTTTTCAAAACTAACAAAAATTTTCTTATATTTACTTTTATATGTCTTCAGAAACACAAAATTCTCGGGGGAAATTTTAATAACTCAAAATTTGTTTAACGAATTTTGAGTTTTTCCATCTTTTTGGAAAGACAATTTTGTAGACATTACGATTTTGCTATAAAATGGTGCAATAATTAATACTTAAAAACTCCAAAAAGTGCCATTTTTCCCATATAAACGCATTTACAAACTTTGGCGGCGATGCGCGGGCTCTTACCCTCAAAATAATTGAATAATATTTTACAGTCTTCCATCTGACGTTAAAATACAACACAATTTCACTATTAGATGTTGATCCGAGCGAAAAGCCTATTTTCGACCCACCCTAATATACATACATACATACAATAACAAAATCTCACTAAAAAATCATCAAAATGCTTAAATTTAAATCAATTTTTATTTAAAGAAAATATCTAAATTTATAAGTATAGTAATTTATAATTTTATAAATTTTAAATTAATTAACAATTTCTATTAGCAATAATTATCAATTACTTTATTTACTTTTGCCAACATTAAACACAAAAACATACAATATACTAAAACAAATTGCATACAATAACAAAGTCTTACTGAACAAACAACCCATCAAGTTTTATTGTTCAGTCGGCTTGATTTGTACTAACCAGTCAAACTATCAGTTTTTTTTACGTCCCTTAGTAAGAAAACGAAACCAAGAACTAAGCAATATGTAAGCAGCACACGCAAATCTGTTTTTACTGTTCAGTCGTTGTGTTCAGTTCGGCTGAGTTGAAAAACTTAACATGGCCGCTGCTTGTGTGTTGGCTGCCCAAGAAAAACAAAACCACTTGCAAGTTATTGCAGCAGTGCGTTCACACAGTTGACTGACTTCAGTTAGCTTGTGAGGGAAAAATAAATACTTGAACTTTCTTCAGTTCGGTCGACATTTAAAAAAATAAAACTAAAAACTAAATATTAAAGCCTGTTTATTACATTGAATAAGTTTTGTTTGCTTGATAGCCGCTGTTTTTTGTCGTTCGCTGGTCACTGATAAACTGAACGGCATGCATTTAAGAAACGCAATTATATGTACGTACATATGAAGTATGCGGCGAATTCAAATAGAGAGAGAGACATACAAAGAGCATAATAAAAACAACCACCAAATGTACATGCATTCCAGTACACTAGTGGTGAATTAAATAAGAGCAGTTCAGTGCCAGTGAATAATAATAATAATAATAATAATAATAATAATAATAATAATATAATAATAATAATAATAATAATAATAATAATAAATAATAATACTAACTAATAATAATAATAATAATAATAATAATAATAAAATATAATAATATAATAATAAAATAATAAATAAATAATAATAATACTAATAATACTATAATAATAATAAGAATAATAATAATAATTAATAATAATAATAATAATTAATAATAATAAAATAGTCTACACTTAAACAATGATCATATTGACACTAAAGTGGCTTCGACAAAATTTGAGGACTCTACTTTATATTATCTCAAATATACGGATTTTATATTTCTTAATGGGGCGTGGCTCATCGCCCACTTGAAAATAAAAAGTAGCCTATTACTATTCCAGACATGCAGGAATACGCTGTGAAAATTTCAAGAAAATCGGTTCAGCCGTTTAGTAGTCTATAACGTTCAAACATACAAACACACTTCATTTATATATTATATATCTAGATATATATATATATATATACGCAAATCTGTTTTACTGTTCAGGTCGTTGTGTTCAGTTCGGCTGAGTTGAAAAACTTAACATGGCCGCTGCTTGTGTGTTTGGCTGCCCAAGAAAAACAAAACCACTTGCAAGTTATTGCAGCAGTGCGTTCACACAGTTGACTGACTTCAGTTAGCTTGTGAGGGAAAAATAAATACTTGAACTTTCTTCAGTTCGGTCGACATTTAAAAAAATAAAACTAAAAACTAAATATTAAAGCCTGTTTATTACATTGAATAAGTTTTGTTTGCTTGATAGCCGCTGTTTTTTGTCGTTCGCTGGTCACTGATAAACTGAACGGCATGCATTTAAGAAACGCAATTATATGTACGTACATATGAAGTATGCGGCGAATTCAAATAGAGAGAGAGACATACAAAGAGCATAATAAAAACAACCACCAAATGTACATGCATTCCAGTACACTAGTGGTGAATTAAATAAGAGCAGTTCAGTGCCAGTTGAATAATATAATAATAATAATAATAATAATAATAATAATCATATAATATAATACTAATAATAATAATAATAATAATAATAATATACATATAATAATCATAATAAGATCTAATAATAAGAATAAAATAATAATAATAATAATAATAATAATAATAAAATCTAACTAGTACTAATAATAATAATAATTAATGATATATAATATAATAATAATAATAATAATAATTAATATAATAATAATAATTAATAATAATTAATAGTCTACCCGTGAAAACAATGATCATATTGACACTAAGTGGCTTCGAGAACAAAATTTGAGACTCTACCTGTTATATTATCTCAATATAAGGATTAAATTATTTTGTCTTAATGTGGGCGTGGCTCATCGCCCACTTGAAATAAAAAGTAGCCTATTACATATTCCAGACATGCAGGAATACGCTGTGAAAATTTCAAGAAAATCGGTTCAGCCGTTTAGTAGTCTATAACGTTCAAACATACAAACACACATTCATTATATATATATATATATATAAATATATATATATATAAATATATATATATATATATATATATATATATATATATATATATATATATACGCAAATCTGTTTTTACTGTTCAGTCGTTGTGTTCAGTTCGGCTGAGTTGAAAAACTTAACATGGCCGCTGCTTGTGTGTTTGGCTGCCCAAGAAAAACAAAACCACTTGCAAGTTATTGCAGCAGTGCGTTCACACAGTTGACTGACTTCAGTTAGCTTGTGAGGGAAAAATAAATACTTGAACTTTCTTCAGTTCGGTCGACATTTAAAAAAATAAAACTAAAAACTAAATATTAAAGCCTGTTTATTACATTGAATAAGTTTTGTTTGCTTGATAGCCGCTGTTTTTTGTCGTTCGCTGGTCACTGATAAACTGAACGGCATGCATTTAAGAAACGCAATTATATGTACGTACATATGAAGTATGCGGCGAATTCAAATAGAGAGAGAGACATACAAAGAGCATAATAAAAACAACCACCAAATGTACATGCATTCCAGTACACTAGTGGTGAATTAAATAAGAGCAGTTCAGTGCCAGTTGAATAATAATAATAATAATAATAATAATAATAATAATAATAATAATAATAATAATAATAATAATAATAATAATAATAATAATAATAATAATAATAATAATAATAATAATAATAATAATAATAATAATAATAATAATAATAATAATAATAATAATAATAATAATACTAATAATAATAATAATAATAATAATAATAATAATAATAATAATAATAATAATAATAATAATAATAATAATAATAATAATAATAATAATAATAATAATAATAATAATAATAATAATAATAATAATTAATAATAATAATAATAGTCTACACTTAAACAATGATCATATTGACACTAAAGTGGCTTCGACAAAATTTGAGGACTCTACCTGTTATATTATCTCAAATATACGGATTTTATATTTTCTTAATGTGGGCGTGGCTCATCGCCCACTTGAAAATAAAAAGTAGCCTATTACATATTCCAGACATGCAGGAATACGCTGTGAAAATTTCAAGAAAATCGGTTCAGCCGTTTAGTAGTCTATAACGTTCAAACATACAAACACACATTCATTTATATATATATATATATATAGATTATAGCAATAGCAAAACGAACAACAACAATGCTAAACGAAATAAACACACAAAAAAACAAAATACACAAGGCAGTAAAACCAACAGACATCCAAACATACGAAACGAAATACACAAAAAACAAAATAAACAACGCAATGAAACCAACAGACATCCAAACATACGAAACTGAATACACCAAAAAACAAAAACAATATACACAAGGCAATGAAACATACGAAACGAAATACTCCAAAAAAAGCAAAAACAAAATACACAACGCAATGAAACCAACAGACATCCAAACGTACGAAACTGAATGCACCAAGAAACAAAAACAATATACACAAGGCAATGAAACACACAGCCATCCAAACACATGAAACGAAATACTAAATGAATAAGCAGTGTTGTTGTTGTTGCGTATATCAAAGCATGGAAAAAATTGTCTTTTTTATGAAATTTTCAGAGGTTGTCTCGGATTTTTGCTCATATCTCCGGTATTTATTTTGCTGATTTTAAATAGCGATCTTCTTGAAAGCATGTCTAACAGAATTATTGAAGATTTGGATCTCATTTGGATCTTATTGAAGATTTGGATCTCGCCGATATCTGGGGTCCTCTAAAAACTGATTTCAACAAACATACAGACGGACATAGCTTAATCAACTCCGCTTCCTATAAGGATCCAGAATATATATACTTTATGGGGTCGGAAAATTATATTAAAGAAATTACAAACGGAATGACAAACTTATATATACCCTTCTCACGAAGGTGATGGGTATAATAAGAAAATTGAAATAGGTTGTGATGCCAACTCCCACCATGTAGCTTGGAGTATTACAAACACCAATCGCAGGGGACAAGCCCTTATGGATTTTCTTAATACTAAAGACTTGATCACATCGAACTAAGCTACCTTCGTCAATAGAATCGGAGAAGAAGTATGTTCAGAAGAGCTTATAAACGAAATTCAGGATTGGAGAGCTTCGGACGAGCACTCCTTTTCTGACAATCGGTATATAAGATTCAAAATACTACGGCCGCCACCAAAGTCGATAAAGTTTCGGAATAAGTCTAAAACTAATTGGACAATGTTCGGTTCCTTACTAAAGAACCGTTTATGTCAGGACACTTTTCAATGTCGAAATAAAGAGGACATAGACGCCAAAGTAGAAATGCTCACAAGTGCCTTAGTTGAATCGTTCGAGGACAGCTGCCCCCTGTGAGTGCGGAGATCTGTACAGGAGATCTGGGTAACCGGGTTCGTAAACCAAACGAGACTTCTGGAAACTTTTCTGTGAACAGGTAGACAGCGTAAATGACGTATCAAAGATAAAAAAAATGGTCGATGATACGGGCAGGAGGCTGGAGGATATGGAGGAGACAATGAAACTCCTAATGGACTCTCATTTTCCACCCGGTATATCGAATAACATAGATGAACCGATATTGGGGGAAGGGGAGGCCAACAAGGAAATTGTAATTACAATCAAGAGCTTCGCTCCCTATAAAGCTGCAGAGCCGGATGGACTTCAGTACATCTGTCTCAGATATTCACTGAATGCTTGAATCTCACATATACCCCCATTAAATGGCAGGTTGCAAGGGTAATATTTATACCTAAACCAGGGAAACCTAGCTATTCGACACCTAAGTCTTACGTCCTTCCTACTTAAATCCTTGGAACGGATAGTCGATAGTATGGTTAAAAGCAGTATACCCGACAAAGACCTAAAATTTAAGCAGCATGCTTATGTAAAGGGACGATCGGTGGAAACCGCTTTAAACGAAGTTGTCCACTACATAGGTGAATCCTTTGATAGCAAACTATATACACTGGCGGTATGCATTGACATCGAAGGCGCCTTCAATAACCCAGCAAAAAATTATCGGAAAATGTATGCGATAAAATTGGGTAGAAGTAATACCATGCTTACTTAATTAAAAAAGCTTCCAAAATGCAATAAAGTAAGGCAGTGGTTTCGTAATTTTTAAAGTTCTGGTATATCTTATTAGTATGCGTACTTAGAATGCATTCTTTATTGATTATTTATTATGTCGGTGTTGCAGAAAAGTTTAAAAAATCGATTTTTGGAACTTATTTCTAAATCTGTATAATTTTTGATATTTTATCATAATATTCATCTGTGTGTCCATGTTAACCTTGTGCGCACGGCACAGCTCGCCATAACGAGGCCTATTGGAAATATTTAAAATCAGTACGTTATTACGCATATCCCCATATAACCGGACTTTTCGAATTGGTTTTGTATAAGCATAAAAGTGCCAAGATTGGACCTTATTTGACCTTAGCTCTATAAAAACGTCCTTTCAGAAAAATAAAAAATTATGTGAAGTTCATCACATCCTCCTATATCACATTTTAAATATACTCATATCTTATTCATGCCCTATATAATTTCTTACTTTTTTCTTTTCTGTTGTTTAAAAAGAAATTGTTGCAAATTGACAAATCGAAACAAGTAACTGTTTGTATTTTTTTGGTTGTTTTATTTTTTTTTTCGAATTTTCTTATGAATTAAGAAATATTGAGAGTAAGGTTTCTTATTAAGTTGAATTAAAGTACAGAATTAATAGGAACACACCCGATTGTATTAGTTAGTGCTTCGCGGTAGAACCTGTTTTAGCGATCATTTACAAAGAGATTAAAATTATATACATAAGGGTGTTTTTATGATGCTATAGAAAATAAAAATATACATACATATTTATATATAATTCAGTTATTGTTTTGATCTTAAAGCGAGTAGTGCCGACGTAAAAATGTAAGTGTTGTGAAGAGTAAAAAAGGTGTACACCAACAAATAATATCTAACTGTAAAACAAAAGGTACCTATTGTATTTTGTAATAAATTTTGAAAATATATTAGGGTGAGGTGTATACAATATTCCGTATAGCCGAATTTAACACAGCTATTTGATATACATTTTTACCCACTTACTATATACAAAATAACAAAATATTTTCTTATTTTTTAGCAATATGGGTCGAATAGAAGAAAGATGGGTGGTATATTGACTTTGTCATTCCGTTTGTAACACATCGAAATACTGGCCATAGACCCATAAAAGTATATATATTCCGAGTCCTTATTAAATTCTAAGACGATCTAGCCATGTCCGTCCGTCTGTCCGTCCGTCCGTCTGTCTGTTGAAATCACGATAGGGACCACACGAGAGGAGCTAGACAGTTGAAATTTTGCATAAATATTCTCTATTGCTAAGGTTTGTTTGGTATTGAAAATGGGCAATATCGGTCCATTTTTTCGGATAGACCCCATACAAGTGGACCTCCAAAACACAGCTTTAACGGGCATAACTGCTTTAGAAGTACGAGTATAGCGATGAAATTCGACATAAATAAGTTTCATATCAGCCAAAATCTTTCTACGAAATTTTTTGAGGATGACCCTACCCCCCATATAAGGTCTCCTTCAGAAAATGACTTTAACACTCATTACTGGCCTAAAAATTCGAGTATAGCGATAAAGTTCGGTATAAGTAAGTTTCTTACGAACCAAAAACTTTTAACCAATTTTTTTGGATCGGCCCATAAAGGTCCCCTTCAGAAAATGACTTTAACACTCATTACTGGCCCAAGAATGCGAGTATAGTGTTGAAATTCGGCATAAATAAGTTTTTAGCGAACTAAAACTTCTCTACATTTCTATTTTAGGATCGGCCCATAAATGACCCTACCCCCCATATCCCAGCAGTTCGGTCGGACAGTCCCGAACTCCCTATTTAACCTACCACATAGGGTTACACCTAGCCACCAACTGTCCAGGTGACTACCTATTTTAACATTTGCTTGTCCTACGAGGAAGTCAATCCTCACCCCATAGGTTACGAAGAGGCAGACAAGTGCTTTATAAGTGTCCCCTCTCTCGCTTAAAAAGGGACACTAAAGTGACGATTATCTTCACCCTCGTTTACAAAGAGTACATCCGTGACGAAAGACGAATCAGAGCCAACCAGGTGGTTAGACGTTAGTGGAAATCACTATCTTTTTCGGATGCATTGACTCTTTGTCGAACTGCAGGGATACAGTCCCTTCTGAAAATGACTTTAACACTCATTACTGGTCCCAAAATGCAAGTATAGCGATGAAATTCGATATAAATAAGTTTCATGTGAGCCAAAATCTTTCTACAAAATTTTTTGAGGATCAATCTATAATCCTCCTTCTTAAAAATATGACAGTAGTGACGAAAATTTACGCACATAAGTTTAATGCGTGCCAAAATCTCTCCACCAAATTTAGGGAGGATCGGTCCATAATTTACCCTACCGCCCATACAAGGTCCCCTTCAGAAAATTACTTAAACGATCATTACTGGCTTAAAAATATGAGTTATGAAATACGGTTATGAAATTCGCTTCGAATTTCATACGGAATGTGTCGGTAATTATGAGTATCGGTTCATAATTAACGCATATAAAGGTCCTCTTCAGAAAATTACTCATACGCTCATGGTTTAAAAATTTAAATAAAATATTTGGTTTTTAAAAATTAATATTTTGTTAGTTCGAAAGAGTTTTCCAGTTTTTCCTACCGAGCGCGTCCCCGGGTGGCGGATAGGGGGTGGTGATGGACCATCTGTCCTCTCCCAGCTTTAATTTCACTTAAGCTGAGGGAGGACAGATTGTCCACCACCTGGGAATATTATATTCCCCGCGGACCAAAAAACTGGAAAAAAAAAAAAAACAAATATGGAAAATAAAAATAAAAAGATAAAAGTTACGGTGCAGGGCCTAAATAACTCAGTACCGGCGACAAGTGTTGATCTACTCGCGGGTCACGTGTCGTCGTCATCCTGCAATCGTGAGCAAAATACTACTACGGAGGTGGGTACCTTGGCCTACGTGGCGGACAATACGTCAAGTGTACAGCATGCCGCTGGCAAAAATATAGGGGTGAAAGAGAAGGATGTACTCGGAGAGAGCTCTAAGCTACCTCAGCCTTTAAATATAGGTGAGGGTTACGACTCTGAATCCTCAGATGATAATAATAATAATACCATTATAGCAAATCCCAAAAAGGATGAAGTAGAGCAAATGGTGAAAGAGGTGAGTGATAGCATAGCTAAACTACCTATTACTAAGAAAAGTCTTTCTGGAGCACAGAGGAGGAAGTTGAAAAAGATGCTTCAGGAAATCATAGTTAGTCAATCCCACGACACTCCAAAGGAAAAATCGGACTCTCTCACAAGATCTGAGGCAAAAAGGATCAGGTCTCCCGAGGAGTTGACAACTGAGAATAAACCTAAGAAGAAAAAGAGCTCCCCGTCTTCTAATACACAGTCGAAGCCAAGCCATACTTCACTCAAAGGAATCTCAAGTGAGAATCCTGCGAGTAAGGGTGACAACGCCAAGCCAGATATTCCGAAGACGAACACGTCGGCGAAATCAACCTCGAATGTAAGGGAATCTCAAAAGAAGCCCCGAAAAACGAGGAAGGAGAAGCTAGACGGAGGAAAAGGAAAAGAGCCGCCATCTTACGCCAAAGTTGCCAGAAGTAGGCACCGGGACGATCTCTGCTATGCAGTTTACGATGCCGGTAATCCGACAGGCAAAATTCCAATAGACCAACAGAGTAAAATAGAAGACTTGGTCAACAATAAGATAGTGGACCATGCAATCGCTTCAAAGGGCAAACAACCAATAGAGAGCGAGAGCTGCGAGTTCAGCATGGGCGTGATGTTGATGAGGTTGGCATCTCACCAATGTGTTAGCACCCTAAAGAACTTGGTGGAAAGTATCCCTCCTCCCTGGGACGGCGCTAGGCTGGGACTGGCAAAGAAGAGCGAGCTTCCGGTGCTCCTAAAGTCCACTGTCTACATAAAAGGATGGGGCAGTAAACTGGCTAATGAACGTATACTGGAAATTCTTGCTGGTCAAAATGCTGAGCTGGCCGTGGAAAAATGGGATGTCTTTTACAGGAAAGAAGAACCTGAGGGAACTTTATTTGTAATAGGTATCGACTAGAAATCCATGGCTAGTCTTGCCAAGAATAAAGGTAGGGCTTACTTCGCCTCTAAATCTGTCATATTCAAAATTGGGAAGGTGCCGATTGGAAGGGCTGTTAGAACAAGCCTCGAAAAGGACACTAAAAAACCTAAGACCACAGCATCAGTATCCACTACTGATAACGTTGAGGAGTCAAATCCTAAAATCGAGGAATTTACCACTAACTCGCCAGAAGAAAGTGTAGTTGCCCTTTCCAAAATTGGGAAGGCGCCGATTGAAAGGGCTGTCAAAACCGGCCCCGACAAGGACATTAAAACACCTAAGACAGTACCCAAAGCATCATTAGCAAGTACTAGCAATGTTGGGGAGTCAAATCCTAAAAGCGAGGAGGAAATCACTCACCCGCCAGAAGACAGAACAGCAATGCTCTCCAGAATTGGGAATGTGTCTATTAAAAATACTGCTATTCCTATGCCTGATAAGGACACCGCAGTGCCATCAACAGTACTCACTGCATTAATAGCCACTTCAGGCTATCCGGAGGAGTCAAATCCAAAGAGCGAGGAGGTGACCACCAACTCGCTGGAAGACAGTTTAATGGATGACCATGATTGAGGCTATCCAAATAAACCTCCATCGAAGCGAGACAGCTACCAACGCTCTGATGGCTAAAATCAACACAGGTAAAATACATATAGCTTTAATCCAGGAACCTTGGACGATTCGCAACAAGGTTTCTGGATTAAATCACGTAAATTTCCAACTTTTCTACGCTGATACAGGATCTCGCCCGAGAACATGTATCTTATGTCACAAGAACTTATGTTTTCTCCTCTCAACAGGATTATCAACATCGGATGCAACGGTGCTGAAGCAAGGTCGTGGCAACATATTCCTTGCATCTATTTACCTGCCTTTCGATTCTCCGACACTACCACCAACGTCGGATCTGATGAAACTGGTTGAAGAGGCACAAAGAAAAAATTGTAATAGGTTGTGATGCCAACTCGCACCATGTAGCTTGGGGTAGTACAAACACCAATCGCAATGGACAAGCCCTCATGGATTTCTTTATAACTAAAGACTTGATAACATTGAACTTAGGTAATAAAGCTACCTTCGTCAATAGAATCAGAGAAGAAGTATTAGATATAACTATATGTTCAGAAGAGCTTATAAACGAAATTCAGGATTGGAGAGTTTCGGACGAGCACTCCTTTTCTGATCATCGGTACATAAGATTCAAAATACTAAGGCCACCACCAAAGCCGATAAAGTTTCGGAATAAGTCTAAAACTAATTGGACAATGTTCGGGACCTTACTAAAGAACCGTTTAGGTCAGGACACTTTTCAATGTCGAAATAAAGAGGATATAGATGCCAAAGTGGAAACGTTCACAAGTGCCCTGGTTGAATCGTTCGAGGACAGCTGCCCTCTGCGAGAGCGGAGATCTGCCCAGGAAAAACCCTGGGTAACTGGGGAGATTCGGAACCTTGGGAAGACTCTTCGCAAACTATTTAACCGGGCACGGCGTAAAAAGACCGCAGTATACTGGGATGAGTATCGTAATAAACTTGGTGAATATAAGAAAATCGTTCGAAAAGCCAAACGAGACTCCTGGAAACTTTTCTGTGAACAGGTAGATAGCGTAAATGACGTATCGAAGATAAAAAAATTCCTATCCAAAACTCATGTCCAACCGGAATCTATGATCGATGACACGGGCAGGAGGCTTGAGGATATGGAGGAGACAATGAAACTCCTAATGGATTCTCATTTCCCACCCGGTATATCGAATAACATAGATGAACCGATATTGGAGGAAGGGGAGGGTAACACGGAAATAGTTATTACAACTGACATGGTTAAAGGGGCAATCAAGAGCTTTGCTCCCTATTAAGCTGCAGGGCCGGATGGAATTTTCCCGGCACTTTTGCAGATGGAGGCGGGACTGGTTTCCGTACATCTGTCACAGATATTCACTGCATGCTTAAAATTGGCATATACCCCAGTTAAATGGCAGGATGCAAGGGTAATATTTATACCCAAACCAGGGAAACCTAGCTATGCGACACCTAAGTCCTATCGACCGATAAGTCTTACGTCCTTCCTACTTAAAACCTTGGAACGGATAGTCGATAGCATGGTTAAAAGCAGCATACCATACAATGACCTTAAATATAAGCAGCATGCTTATGTAAAGGGACGATCGGTGGAAACCGCTTTAAATGAAGTTGTCCACTACATAGGTGAATCTTTCGATAGCAAACTGTATACACTGGCAGTATGCATTGACATCGAAGGCGCTTTCAATAACGTGCACACTGATACCCTTATCCAATCCCTAGACCAGTTTTATGTTGACCGGGTGCTCCGTAACTGGATCAACTACATGCTAAGGAACAGATGGATAAGCTGCGAGATGTACGATATAACTATCAGGAAAAAGGTATTTCGCGGTATACCACAGGGTGGCATTTTGTCACCTTTACTCTGGGTTACCACGATTAATAGCCTCCTAAGGACCCTAACCGAGAAAGGACTTAGACCTGTCTGCTATGCAGACGATGTCGTAATACTTTTAAAGGGAAAGGATCCAAATTACTTGTGTAGAAGAGCTGAGGAGGCTCTGAATACGGCCGTGAGCTGGGCTCAACCGAGAGGCCTCAATGTTAACCCGGCGAAGACGGAAATCTGTCTTTTCACAAGAAAGACAAAAATTTCTACATATACTGAACCTTGCTTCTTGGGCAAGAAGATACCGGTGACAGACAAAGTTAAGTACTTAGGTGTAATACTTGACCGGAAATTAAAATGGAGACACCACATAGAGGATAGGATCAACAAGGCATATCGGTGCTGGGCGATATGTAGGAGAACCATAGGCATGAAATGGGGTCTTAGTCCTACTATGACAAATTGGCTTTATAAAAGTGTAATTAGACCAATTCTAGCTTATGCTTCAATAATCTGGTGGACTGCTTTGGACAAAAAGTGTAATATCAAACTACTACAGGGAGTTCAGCGTACATGCTGCTTGGGTATAAGTGGTGCCATGTGTACTACTTCACCCAAGGCTCTGGAAACGTTGCTAGATATTCCACCCATTGAAACATATATAAAATATGAGGCGGCGCTTACAGCCGAACGGCTCTCTACTTTAGGCGAACTGGCCAAAAACGGTTATAGGACACGTCATCAATGTATACTGGACACATTGGAAGGTTATACACATTCATCGGACGTGCCTGATCGCATACCAGACACTGAATATGTCGGAAACTTTGAAACGCTAATCCCAGATAGAATGTCTTGGTCAAGCGGAACATTAGAGCAAATACCAGTAGGAATCCGTTGCTACACGGATGGCTCTAAATTAGGGGACAAAGTGGGTCTGGGGTTCTATATTGAAGACCAATAACGGAATGTGTAAATTGGATTAGAATAAATATGGCGCCCACAGGGCTTAATATATTTACCGACAGCCAGAAGGCAATTTGTGCGATATCAGGTGATAGAATTAAATCTAGGACCGTATTGGATTGTAAGAAAGCTTTAACTGAATACTCTCCCAGAGGTAAGGTTCACATCATATGGGTACCAGGCCACTCGGGAGTAGTCGGCAACGAAAGGGCGAATGTAATAGCTTTAAAGGGAAGGGAGCTCGATGTAGTTAACCTGACAAACGCAAAACCATTCGACGCAACAAAAGCTGAATTAAAAATATGGATGAGAGAATCCCATAAGGCCTCTTGGAATAACGAAACAGTGGGTAGAACCACAAAGATTCTATGGGGTGACCCTGAGGAGAGCAAGACGAGAAATCTTCTCAAAATGAGCAAGTCTGAGGTTAGTATGATGGTACGTATTCTCAGTGAACACACAGGATTACGGGCACATCTATACAAAATTTGACGTGCGAATTCAGACGAATGTAGAGCATGTGGAGAGGACAGTGAAACTCTGGAGCACTTTCTTTGCCATTGTCAGGCATTCGTCGAAGTTAGATCCAAGTATCTTGGAAGTGATGTTATTCCGGAAATAACATTCTTAACCAACACCGATTGGAAGATTCTTAGGAATTACGTCCAGGAAACTGAGTTTCTGAACATGGAAAAATAATACATTCAGTGAACAATTTTTTTTTTTTTTTTTTTCTTGAATTGGAGCGCACAACAGGCCCGATAGTGGCCTAGGTGTATTTCTTCGGATTTGATGTAGTATACATCCTCCTATTGACTTAAGCCATATTCCAAATATCACCCTGATGTTTATAGGGGAGCATTCCTTTTACGGCATACGGTTTGATGGTGCGTATATGAGATTCAGCACAGCCGAATATAACACTCTTACTTGTTTAAATTTGGTTTTGATATTTTATATTAACATAAAAAACAAAATTATTAAAGAATATAAAAAACATGCGTTTTATTACATTGAAAAAGCATTATCAAAAGGGTTTTAGTCACGTATAAATGGAATATATTCAATATTGCCTTATATAGGAGCATTAATGAAGACCATACATAAAGCACAGATCTAATAAAATATAAAATACATGATATAAGTGCAACTAATTGCCATTAAATAAGCGCTTTTCGGATTCAAAACCTGTTGCTTTTAAGTGGCTCAACTCAAACAAAAATCATGTACTTTTAATGCGCACCAGTAAGTGATTTCGGATTTAGTCTCCCTTACAAAATTGCTTCCACGCAAGCAGTATTTTTTGCCGGGAATGCGTACACTGATACTATTATCCAATCCCTAGACCAGTTTTAAGTTAACCGGGTGCTCCGTAACTGGATCAACCACATGCTAAGGAACAGATGGATAAGCTGCGAGATGTACGATATAACTATCAGGAAAAAGGTATTTCGCGGTAAATTACGGGGTGGCATTTGGTCATCTTTACTCTGGGTTACTACGATTAATAGCCTCCTAAGGACCCTAACCGAGAAAGGACTTAGACTGCTATGCAGACGATGTCGTAATACTTTTAAAGGGAAAGGATCCAAATTACTTCTGTGGAATAGCTGAGGCGGCTCTGAATACAGCCTTGAGCTGGGCTCAACCGAGAGGCCTCAATGTTAACCCGGCAAAAACGGAAATCTGTCTTCTCACAAGAAAGACAAAAATTTCTACATATACTGAACCTTGCTTCCTGGGCAAAAAGATACCAGTGACAGACAAAGTTAAGTACTTAGGTGTAATCCTCGACCGGCAATTAAATTGGAGACACCACATAGAGGATAGGATCAACAAGGCACATCAGTGCTGGGCGATATGTAGGAGAACTATAGGCATGAAATGGGCTTTATACAAATTGGCTTTATAAAAGTGTAATTAGACCAATTCTAGCTTATGCTTCAATAATCTGGTGGACTGCTTTAGACAAAAACTGCAATATTAAACTACTACAGGGAGTTCAGCGTACATGCTGCTTGGATATAAGTGGTGCAATGTGTACTACTTCAACCACGGCTCTGGAAACGTTGCTAAATATTCCACCCATTGAAACATATTTAAGATATGAAGCGGCGCTTATAGGACACGTCATCAACGTATCCCACTATAGTGTATAAAAATCTCCTCAAAATGAGCAAGTCTGAAGTAAGTATGATGGTACGTATTCTGGGTGGACACACAGGATTACGAGGACATCTCTGCGAAATTGGACGTGCGGACTCTGGAGCACTTTCTTTGCCACTGCCAGGCATTCGTCGAAGTTAGATCCAAGTATCTTGGAAGTGATGTTATTCCGGAAATAACATTCCTAACTAACACTGATTGGAAGATTCTTAGGAATTACGTTCAGGAAACTGAGTTTCTGAACACTGAGAAATAATTCATTCAGTTCCCTTTTTTTCATGATAAGGAGCGCACAACAGGCCCGATAGTGGACTGATCCAGAAAATTTTTCCTCTGAATGAATTCTATTGACATAAGATTTTAATTTGTAAAATTTTGTGAAGATATTAACATTCTGACGGAAGTTATTAACAAAAAACTGATTTTCCGGGAATATGTACTTTTGTATGGGAGGTATATGAAATTGTGGACCGATTCTGGCAATTTCAACACGAATCAAAGTTTTGTATAGAAACGAATGTATGATGATTTTCATGGAATTATCTTTCATAGTTTTCGTGACAATTACATCAGAATGTGTAAAATATGCTGGTTTTTTCTGAGTTGTTTTAAATTTTGATTCATAACTTTTCCCGATGTGAACCGATTTTGTTCATTTTCAACACCAAACAACTTAGGAAAATAAAGAACATTTTGGGTGAATTTGGTTAAATTCTATTGCTTCGTTTTATCGTGAGCGTGTTTTACACAGACAGACGGACATAGCTAAATCGACTCAGAATTTGATAAGGACCCAGAATATATATACTTTGTTGGGTCTCAGATGAATATTTCTTGGTGTTACAAACGGAATGACAAAGTTATATACATAGTCCTCAATTTGTGTGCAATTAGGGTTGTGACTATAAGCGAAAAGTACTGTATACCCTCTATCACCACTGATGGTGGTGGAGGGTATAAAAATAGTGTGAAACTTGACTTGAAAGAGATAGAAATAGTTTTTTGCTCGTGAAGCCTCTGTATACCCTGTGCTTATACCCAAGCAGCATGTACGCTGAACTCCCTGTTGTAATTTGATAAAGGTTAGGTTGATAGGAGGATGTATACTACATCAAATCCGAAGAAATACACCTAGGCCACTATCGGGCCTGTTGTGCGCTCCAATTCAAGAAAAAAAAAAAATTGTTCACTGAATGTATTATTTTTCCATGTTCAGAAACTCAGTTTCCTGGACGTAATTCCTAAGAATCTTCCAATCGGTGTTGGTTAAGAATGTTATTTCCGGAATAACATCACTTCCAAGATACTTGGATCTAACTTCGACGAATGCCTGACAATGGCAAAGAAAGTGCTCCAGAGTTTCACTGTCCTCTCCACATGCTCTACATTCGTCTGAATTCGCACGTCCAATTTTGTATAGATGTGCTCGTAATCCTGTGTGTCCACTGAGAATACGTACCATCATACTAACCTCAGACTTGCTCATTTTGAGAAGATTTCTCGTCTTGCTCTCATCAGGGTCACCCCATAGAATCTTTGTGGTTCTACCCACCGTTTCATTATTCCAAGAGGCCTTATGGGATTCTCTCATCCATATTTTTAATTCAGCTTTTGTTGCGTCGAATGGTTTTGCGTTTGTCAGGTTAACTACATCGAGCTCCCTTCCCTTTAAAGCTATTACATTCGCCCTTTCGTTGCCAATTACTCCCGAGTGGCCTGGTACCCATATGATGTGAACCTTACCTCTGGGAGAGTATTCAGTTAAAGCTTTCTTACAATCCAATACGGTCTTAGATTTAATTCTATCACCTGATATCGCACAAATTGCCTTCTGGCTGTCGGTAAATATATTAAGCCCTGTGGGCGCCATATTTATTCTAATCCAATTTACACATTCCGTTATTGCTCGTACTTCTGCCTGGAAGCTTGTGTTATGATTAGTTAAACGGTGGTATATTTCTGTTTCTGGGTCTTCAATATAGAACCCCAGACCCACTTTGTCCCCTAATTCAGAGCCATCCGTGTAGCAACGGATTCCTACTGGTATTTGCTCTAATGTTCCGCTTGACCAAGACATTCTATCTGGGATTAGCGTTTCAAAGTTTCCGACATATTCAGTGTCTGGTATGCGATGAATGTGTATAACCTTCCAATGTGTCCAGTATACATTGATGACGTGTCCTATAACCGTTTTTGGCCAGTTCGCCTAAAGTAGAGAGCCGTTCGGCTGTAAGCGCCGCCTCATATCTTATATATGTTTCAATGGGTGGAATATCTAGCAACGTTTCCAGAGCCTTGGTTGAAGTAGTACACATGGCACCACTTATACCCAAGCAGCATGTACGCTGAACTCCCTGTAGTAGTTTGATATTACACTTTTTGTCCAAAGCAGTCCACCAGATTATTGAAGCATAAGCTAGAATTGGTCTAATTACACTTTTATAAAGCCAATTTGTCATAGTAGGACTAAGACCCCATTTCATGCCTATGGTTCTCCTACATATCGCCCAGCACCGATGTGCCTTGTTGATCCTATCCTCTATGTGGTGTCTCCATTTTAATTTCCGGTCAAGTATTACACCTAAATACTTAACTTTGTCTGTCACCGGTATCTTCTTGCCCAAGAAGCAAGGTTCAGTATATGTAGAAATTTTTGTCTTTCTTGTGAAAAGACAGATTTCCGTCTTCGCCGGGTTAACATTGAGGCCTCTCGGTTGAGCCCAGCTCAAGGCCGTATTCAGAGCCTCCTCAGCTCTTCTACACAAGTAATTTGGATCCTTTCCCTTTAAAAGTATTACGACATCGTCTGTATAGCAGACAGGTCTAAGTCCTTTCTCGGTTAGGGTCCTTAGGAGGCTATTAGTCGTGGTGACCCATAGTAAAGGTGACAAAATGCCACCCTGTGGTATACCGCGAAATACCTTTTTCCTGATAGTTATATCGTACATCTCGCAGCTTATCCATCTGTTCCTTAGCATGTAGTTGATCCAGTTACGGAGCACCCGGTCAACATAAAACTGGTCTAGGGATTGGATAAGGGTATCAGTGTGCACGTTATTGAAAGCGCCTTCGATGTCAATGCATACTGCCAGTGTATACAGTTTGCTATCGAAAGATTCACCTATGTAGTGGACAACTTCATTTAAAGCGGTTTCCACCGATCGTCCCTTTACATAAGCATGCTGCTTATATTTAAGGTCATTGTATGGTATGCTGCTTTTAACCATGCTGTCGACTATCCGTTCCAAGGTTTTAAGTAGGAAGGACGTAAGACTTATCGGTCGATAGGACTTAGGTGTCGCATAGCTAGGTTTCCCTGGTTTGGGTATAAATATTACCCTTGCATCCTGCCATTTAACTGGGGTATATGCCAATTTTAAGCATGCAGTGAATATCTGTGACAGATGTACGGAAACCAGTCCCGCCTCCATCTGCAAAAGTGCCGGGAAAACTCCATCCGGCCCTGCAGCTTTATAGGGAGCAAAGCTCTTGATTGCCCCTTTAACCATGTCAGTTGTAATAACTATTTCCGTGTTACCCTCCCCTTCCTCCAATATCGGTTCATCTATGTTATTCGATATACCGGGTGGGAAATGAGAATCCATTAGGAGTTTCATTGTCTCCTCCATATCCTCAAGCCTCCTGCCCGTGTCATCGATCATAGATTCCGGTTGGACATGAGTTTTGGATAGGAATTTTTTTATCTTCGATACGTCATTTACGCTATCTACCTGTTCACAGAAAAGTTTCCAGGAGTCTCGTTTGGCTTTTCGAACGATTTTCTTATATTCACCAAGTTTATTACGATACTCATCCCAGTATACTGCGGTCTTTTTACGCCGTGCCCGGTTAAATAGTTTGCGAAGAGTCTTCCCAAGGTTCCGAATCTCCCCAGTTACCCAGGGTTTTTCCTGGGCAGATCTCCGCTCTCGCAGAGGGCAGCTGTCCTCGAACGATTCAACCAGGGCACTTGTGAACGTTTCCACTTTGGCATCTATATCCTCTTTATTTCGACATTGAAAAGTGTCCTGACCTAAACGGTTCTTTAGTAAGTTCCCGAACATTGTCCAATTAGTTTTAGACTTATTCCGAAACTTTATCGGCTTTGGTGGTGGCCTTAGTATTTTGAATCTTATGTACCGATGATCAGAAAAGGAGTGCTCGTCCGAAACTCTACAATCCTGAATTTCGTTTATAAGCTCTTCTGAACATATAGTTATATCTAATACTTCTTCTCTGATTCTATTGACGAAGGTAGTCCTTATCAGGAATAGGAATAGCAGTATTTTTAATAGACACATTCCCAATTCTTGAGAGCACTGCTGTTCTGTCTTCTGGCGGGTGAGTGATTTCCTCCTCGCTTTTAGGATTTGACTCCTCAACATTGCTAGTACTTGCTAATGATGCTTTGGGTACTGTCTTAGGTGTTTTAGTGTCCTTGTCGGGGCCGGTTTTGACAGCCCTTTCAATCGGCGCCTTCCCAATTTTGGAAAGGGCAACTACACTTTCTTCTGGCGAGTTAATGGTAAATTCATCGATTTTAGGATTTGACTCCTCAACGTTATCAGTAGTGGATACTGATGCTGTGGTCTTAGGTTTTTTAGTGTCCTTTTCGAGGCTTGTTGTAACAGCCCTTCCAATCGGCACCTTCCCAATTTTGAATATGACAGATTTAGAGGCGAAGTAAGTCCTACCTTTATTCTTGGCAAGACTAGCCATGGATTTCTGGTCGATACCTATTACAAATAAAGTTCCCTCAGGTTCTTCTTTCCTGTAAAAGACATGCCATTTTTCCACGGCCAGCTCAGCATTTTGACCTCCAAGAATTTCCAGTATACGTTCATTAGCCAGTTTACTGCCCCATCCTTTTATGTAGACAGTGGACTTTAGAAGCACCGGAAGCTCGCTCTTCTTTGCCAGTCCCAGCCTAGCGCCGTCCCAGGGAGGAGGGATACTTTCCACCAAGTTCTTTAGGGTGCTAACACATTGGTGAGATGCCAACCTCATCAACATCACGCCCATGCTGAACTCGCAGCTCTCGCTCTCTATTGGTTGTTTGCCCTTTGAAGCGATTGCATGGTCCACTATCTTATTGTTGACCAAGTCTTCTATTTTACTCTGTTGGTCTATTGGAATTTTGCCTGTCGGATTACCGGCATCGTAAACTGCATAGCAGAGATCGTCCCGGTGCCTACTTCTGGCAACTTTGGCGTAAGATGGCGGCTCTTTTCCTTTTCCTCCGTCTAGCTTCTCCTTCCTCGTTTTTCGGGGCTTCTTTTGAGATTCCCTTACCTTCGAGGTTGATTTCGCCGACGTGTTCGTCTTCGGAATATCTGGCTTGGCGTTGTCACCCTTACTCGCAGGATTCTCACTTGAGATTCCTTTGAGTGAAGTATGGCTTGGCTTCGACTGTGTATTAGAAGACGGGGAGCTCTTTTTCTTCTTAGGTTTATTCTCAGTTGTCAACTCCTCGGGAGACCTGATCCTTTTTGCCTCAGATCTTGTGAGAGAGTCCGATTTTTCCTTTGGAGTGTCGTGGGATTGACTAACTATGATTTCCTGAAGCATCTTTTTCAACTTCCTCCTCTGTGCTCCAGAAAGTCTTTTCTTAGTAATAGGTAGTTTAGCTATGCTATCACTCACCTCTTTCACCATTTGCTCTACTTCATCCTTTTTGGGATTTGCTATAATGGTATTATTATTATTATCATCTGAGGATTCAGAGTCGGAACCCTCAACTATATTTAAAGGCTGAGGTAGCTTAGAGCTCTCTCCGAGTACATCCTTCTCTTTCACCCCTATATTTTTGCCAGCGGCATGCTGTACACTTGACGCATTGTCCGCCACGGAGGCCAAGGTACCCACCTCCGTAGTAGTATTCTGCTCACGATTGCAGGATGACGACGACACGTGACTCGCGAGTAGATCAACACTTGCCGCCGGTACTGGGTTATTTAGGCCCTGCACCGTAACTTTTTATTTTTATTTTCCATATTTGTTTTTTTTCCAGTTTTTTGGTCCGCGGGGAATATAATATTCCCAGGTGGTGGACAATCTGCCCTCCCTCAGCTTAAGTGTAATTAAAGCTGGGAGAGGACAGATGGTCCATCACCACCCCCTATCCGCCACCCGGGGACGCGCTCGGTAGGAAAAATCTGGAAAACTCCCCCGAGTAAAACAAAATTTAAATTTTATGAGAAGCAGAAATGTATCTGTCGAAGTTTGACAGTCAAACTCTGTGGAATTCGGTTCATAATTGACCCATGCTCGGTCCACAATTGACCTATGCGCTTGCCGTGCTTCCTTCAGCAGAGCGTAAGAAAATAGTTGCACAAAAACTTTTATTATAGCTTTATGACTTGTAATCTTGTGCCCTTGTGTCCTTTCTTAGTGTTGAATGAGCGAAAGAAGAATAACAAACATTTACCAAAATGAAAAGAACTTTTTATTTTTTTTAAATACATCGGAAACTACCGAACAGAAATATCGTTTGTAGACTTATGTGGCATAGTGTATGTAGATGGAGCAAAGGACTCAAAAAATTCACATTTTTATACAATTAAAACTAAACGGGCAATTAATTACGTGTTCTTATGGTACTTTTTTGGTACTTTGAAAACAATAGTATCCTTTTTTATTCACGTCTAAACGCTTGGAACGATTTTCTTCAATTTTGGATCACAGTTCGATCTATATTTGGATGGTGTTTTTCTATATTGGTTTTCAAAACTTGGACTAGAAGGGGACAAACGTAAATACTGGTTATTGTCTATACTTAATCAAAAACATTTTCGATTAGCAAAGTTCAGTTACGGAAGTTGGACCAGAAAGGGTCGAAAAATATGGGCAGTGATTTAAAACTGAGTAACTTGAAAACCGAGTAATCGATTTTATCGCATTATCGAATTTTGTTTTCGTTTATCGATTATCTATCATCCCTGAAAGTTTGAAAGATTAACTTTATATATGATGGGAGGCAGACGAGATTAATTGTTTTTCAAAGGGCTGTGAAAATATTTCACTGTGTGAATTTTTTGTGCTAACTTTTTTAGTTTTTGTGATAGAAAAAATATATTGATCAGTGATAGAACGTCAATAATAGTGAACAATAAGACATAATAATTTTTTCGATAATATAATCTGAAGCCCGAAAAAAATTGAAACTAAACCCCAGAACTGCCCGTGGGGCACATTTGCCAAATATATGTAATGCTTGTGATGTAGAACAAAATTTGGTTAAAATATAGAAAAAATCAATAATAATTTGTTTTAATTTTTTTTTGTTAAGTTATGTGAAATAAACAATAAATATCTGGATTATTATACTTTGCTAAATGAATTAAAATATAAAACAGCGAAATAATTTTTTATTTTTTAAATTTTTTGGTTTATTTTACTAATGACAAATCTGCTCTATCCTCTTGGCGTATTTTCCCCATGGATGGGGCGGTATGCCGTTTTTGATCAGTTCAGAAAAGTTAAAAAAATATGTACATTAGGATGACTTAGGAAAGATTGAAAGGGATAAAACTAAAGCCAACATATCTAAGTATCCGAACCAAGAAAAGAATAAAGAATATGTATTGTGGTTTTAATTTGAGGGCGCCTCAAAAAAAGTGGCTATGGTCCCCCTTCCACCCTAAGCTTTTTATAAAAATTTTTCCGTAATCAGTCAAAAAGTATGTTTTTCAAAAATGTTTTGGCAAAACATAGTTAAAGGATGATTTTTCTTAATAAATGTTCTAAGAACTCAATTTTTTAATATCGATTTATGAAATGCTGCAAAACAAAAATTTGGGAAATTAAATAGAGAAAGTGGTATGGTTAATATTTTTTGTTTTTTTTTTTTTTTTTGTTTACTGAAGACCTGCACAAGACAACAATAATGCGACAATTTGTTAAAAAAATATAGTGTGCGCCATTATAAGCACACGAAATTTTTTAGCAAATTGTTGCATTATTGTTGTCTCTTGCAGGCCTTTATTGTGTACTTTACATAAATATTGTTCTAATTCAACGAAATTTCATTACATAGTAGCTTTATAAGATCACAAGAAATAAATCTAATAAAAAGTTTCATCATAAGGAGACCTTCAGAAGAAAATAGAAATTTTTCGAAACATGAAGCAGAAAGGAGAAAAATTCAATGAATATCCTTTGTCCTAAGCTAAATATATGTATGTATTTTAGTTTTAGTATTGTAATTTAGGGATATTTTCATGATTTTTTTTCTAAAGCTTTCTGATCTAAAGCAAATAAATTTGAGTTTTAGTTTAATAAATTGACATAAAAATAATTTGTTAAGTTTTTTCCAAAAATCTCTTAGTGAAGCGTTAAAGGAGTAAAATTTTTTATTTCGAGAATGTTATGGAAGTTGTCTTAAGTCAACGAAACTTCTATATTTCTGAAAGTCGAAAAAATTTCAGCGCACAGTGGTATAGGAAAAAAAAAAAGAGAGAAATAATTCGGTAACTTCTAAACGGTTAATCCGATTGTGATGAAATTTGGTATGCACAAAGAGGAGGTATTGTCGAGTTTAGGTTTTGAATTTGGACCTTATAGGCCAACCAGGGGCCTGGCGGGGGTCCTCAAATTAGGACACCTCGGCTATGTTAAATTTTTAAAACGTCGTAGCAGTAAATTATCTCTTATAGTTTAGGAGATATTCGCATTTGAAAATTAAAATTTTAAAATATTTACCGTCCTTACTTTAGTTTTTTGATAATAGGGGGTCCAAATATTCCCGATTTTCGCCATTTTTTTTTATTCGCAACAAGTTTATATATCAAGCAGTGAAAGAATTATGTAAAAATCATGACTGAGTCCAAATTTTAGGTTTTGTTTCATTTATCGTATTTTATGTAAAGTCAGCTTTCCAAAAAGTATAAATTCTATATACATCTTCTTAGAAACTTTTTAGATAACTTAAAAAGAAAAAGATACTTTTTTCCCAAAAAAATTACAAAAAATCGCCTTTTTTTTAATTGTTTAAATTAAAATGCCTATAACTTTGGACTCAGTCATGACTTTTACATAATTCTTTCACTGCTTGATATATAAACTTGTTGTTAAGCGAATAAAAAAAATGGCAAAAATCGGGAATATTTGGACCCGCTATTATCAAAAAACTAAAGTAAGGACGGTAAAAATTTTAAAATTTTAATTTTCAAATGCGAATATCTCCTAAACTATAAGAGATAATTTACTGCTACGACATTTTTTATAGTGCTCGATGAGGAGATTCTATATACGAAATTTTTTTGAAATCGGAACTCAAATGAAGAAATAGGATCGTTTTAAAAATTTAACATAGCCGAGGTGTCCTAATTTGAGGACCCCCCGCCGGGCCCCTGGTTGGCCTATAAGGTCCAAATTCAAAACCTAAACTCGACAACACCTCCTCTTTGTGCATACCAAATTTATTTAACCGTTTAGAAGTTACCGAATTATTTCCCTCTTTTTTTTTCCTATACCACTGTGCAGCGGTTAAACGAAAAATCTCTGATAATTTGCATAAATAGATCTATGGACTTAGAGCAGATTTTATAGTTTAACCTAAGGGGAGAATACTTAAGTATAATGTTATGGAACTTAAAACCCCGGGTACAAAAATCTAGTCTTAAATAAAAACAATAAATAATATTAATAATATTAAAACGATAATAATATTCACAGAAAAAACTAAAAACATGTTTCAATTATCAAAATAATTGTATCAAGCAAGTTTTACACCTATCACCTAAATGATGATATCAATTATCAAATTTGTAAAAAAATTAAAAAAAAAATACTTTTTTTTTCCAAATATCGAATTAATCAGAACAATTAATATCAATTATTGAGACAAAATTTAAAATTGATTAATTCATTAATTGTATAAATTAAATATTTAATAAAAATAAAATCTAATTTTTATTAATTTATTAATCAAATGAATTAGTTTGTTTGGTAGAAAATGTATTAAAAACCAATTAAGTTGATGATTAAAACAATCAAATTATTAATTGATTACTCACAATGTTAAAGAAATGCTTGACGTTTAACAATGCGTTGAGCATTTACAAAAAATATCACTTTATTATCAAATTTGAACATATAAAGTGTTTTATAAATTGTCAGGAAACTTGAATATTATATGCATAAAATCGTATTGACTATTTAAGAATTATAAACATTGTTAGCATAAGAAATCAAAATAAAATATTTAAAAATAAACTAAAATGGAAAAGTTGGCCAGAAAATTTTTTTCAATCAATTAAAAAACTATTTGAATCAATTAAAAATTTAATCAAATTTGTAAACTTAGGTTTTAAACAACGAGATAATTAAGACAAATAAAAAATTGCTTAAATTAAAATTAAAGAAAGAGAAAAACATGTTAATTGAAAATAAACTACTGATAATTTTTTCTGTGTTAATATTAAAATCGTTAAAAAAAGACAGATAAACTTTATTTACGTTTTAATACTCTTTTAATATAGAAACTATGGATGCCAAACGGGAATTACCGATTCCCGAAAATCCAGAGATTTGAAAGTACCGAAAACCGGGATTTTAAAATATTAAATCCTGGGGAATTTTTAAGTTTTTTTACGCTATTTTATACATTATAAAGTATTAAATAAGAGAATTTTAAAAGTTTTTGGACTTAAGATGACTCTACTAACTTACAAGCTTAAATATCAAAAATAACAAGTAAGAGTGTTATATTCGGCCATGCCGAATCTTATATACCCACCATAAAATCATACTTCTTAATAAACTTTATCGAATCAATTTCCTCATTTATTAGATCTATGTTGAATTTTATCATCATATGTCAATATTAATATGAATATCAGGCTAATATTTGGAAGAGTGCCTTTAATAAGGGCTTAAGTATAGACTGTGCTCTTCCGAATTAAAATATTAATTTTTTTGGTCCAATTTTTATAACCATAAACTGTTTTTTGTAAGAGTGGTTATATGGAGGGTAGTGTCAATTATGGACCTATCTTCATCGGTTTATACAATAATTATTTGTAACGAATTACATCTCTGTACTCGTATATTTAATTCAGTCATGAGGTTTAAAGGAAATTTCTGAAGGAAACCGATAATGGGGGGTTGGATCAGTTATCGACCGATCCTCACCAAATTCAGTTGAAACATTTTAGTTCCTATAAAGCTACCGTAATTTGGAACCATAGATAAGCGTTAAAGTAATGTTCTGGAGTAAATCTTATATAAGTGAATTACTTATATAAGATCTTCATAAACTTTTGTACATACATTATGAAATTTTCAGTAATAATGAGAGTTAAAGTAATTTTCTGAAGTGTTAATTTGTAAATCCTTCTTCATCAAAATCGGTTGGAAGATTTCAGTTCCCAGTCTTACAAAAGTTTACATACCCCTCATATATTTCATATTTTGTATACCCTCCACCACCATCAGTGGTGATAGAGGGTATATATAAGTTTGTCATTCCGTGTGTAACACCAAGAAATATTCATCTGAGACCCAACAAAGTATATATAAATTTAAAACAACCTCGAAAAAAATGAGCATTTTTTACACATTCTGATGTAATTTTCTCGAAAACTATGAAAGATAATTCCATGAAAGTCATCATACATTCGTTTCTACGCAAGATATTGATTCCTGCTGAAAATTACCAGCATCGGTCCATAATTTCATATACCTCCCATACAAAAGTTCATATTCCCGGAAAATGAGTTTTTTGTCAATAACTTCCGTCAGAATGTTGATATCTTCACAAAATTTTACAAATTAAAATCTTATGTTAATAAAATTTATTGAGAGAAAAAATTTTCTGGATCGGTCCATAATTGGACATAGCTCCCATACAAGGTCCCCTCCCGAAAATCACTTAAACGCACAGAAATATTACTGGAAAGTTTTTTCCGATCGGTCCATAATTGGTCATACCTCCCATAAACGCACATAACTCATTACTTAATTAAGATATCCATATAAATTACAAGTATTGCTCATATGCACAGAAATATTACTATGACATTTTTTTCCGATCGGTCGATAATTGGTCATAGCTCCCATACAAGGTCCCCTTCCGAAAATCACTTCATAACTCATTACTAAATCAATATATCCATATAAAATTTGGTACAAGTATTGCTCACATATACAGAAATATTATTATGGAAGTTTTTTTCGGATCGGTCCATAATTGGCCATAGCTCCCATACAAGGTCCCCTCCCGAAAATCACTTAAACGCACATAACTCATTACAAAATATTGATATATATACATTTAGCACAAATATTGCTCTTATATACATAAATTACACTATAAAATTGTTTTGCAATCGGTCCATATTTGGTCATAGCTCTCATACTAGGTCCCCTCCATAAAATCACTTAAATGCACAATATTCATTGCCAAATAATGATATAGATACAGAATTTTGAAATTTTGTCTTTATATACATAATTGGTCATAGCTCCCATACAAGGTCCTTTTACGAAAATCTCTTAAACGCACATTACTCATTACCAAATAAAGCTATTGATTCAAAATTTGGCACAAATATTAGTTTTGTATACAAAAATTCTATTTCAAGATTTTTTCACTATCGGTTCATAACATGGGTGCCGACTTCAGAAAATCACTTGAACACACATTTCTTATTACTAAATTACGATATAGATACAAAATTTGAAATATAGCTTTTATGTACAGAAATTTTGCTTAAAGAATTTTTTACGATCGGTCTATAATTGGTCATATCTCCCATACTAAGTCCTGCCCCTAAAAGCAGTTTAACCGTATTTAACTAGTTGCATTATCAATTTATGTAGAACAAAATTATATATGTATATGTATTTTGAAAATCCTTAAATCTTTCACATACATGCATACATGCACATTATTAAATATCGTTAAAGCGCTATAAAAATATAAAAGAAAATGGGGTTTGTAATGTTCAATAAAACTTGGAATTGTAACAGTTTTAAGCTGTTTAAATCTTGGGGTTTTTCTATTTAAGACATGAGAAAACTTATTTCTACAAATATTTGATCAATTAGAAAGGTATTAATATAAAAGTAGCTGGTGGAGGCTATTTAAGATTCGGCTCAGCCGAATATAGCACTCTAACTTGTTTTTTAATAAATATTTCGAGAGAAAATTTTTAATGACATTTTTTATGTAATAACCAATTTATTGAGATAAAATAAACAAAAAACTAATATATTTTCATAATTTTTTCGTAAAAAACTTAAAATAATTCACTTTTTGGCATAAAGCTAATTTACATAAGTTTACATACGGGATAAAAAAAATCTTAAAAAAATAAAATTAATATTTTGTATGGCCTCCTTTGGCTTTAATTACAGCAGATAATCTATTTGGCATGGACAGAGCCAATTTTTTTGTTATGTTTGGATAATTTTGCTCCATTCATCCATCAACGCTTCTCTCAGTGCTGAAACTGATGTTACTTGTCGATTTTTTAGACCTCGTTTTAAAATATATCATAAATGCTCAATAACATTAAGATCGGGGGACTGCGGAGGATGTTACAACTTGTGTTTCACGTTATATAGAAGCCACTCTTTAACTATTTTTGAAGAATGCTTCGGATCGTTACCCTGGAGAAATATTGCGTTGTCTTCCAGATCTAAAAGTTGGACGATGGGAAGGTAGCTAACTTTTAAAATTTCGATATACATGGCCTTATCCATAGTGCCATCGATGAACCTCAGCTTACAGACACCATTTGCCACCATACATCTCCAGACCAGGACTGACCCACCTCCATGTTTCACGGTGCAATTAACATTTTGTGGCAATAACTCCGCATTTGGCTTTCGCCAAACTTTTGTACGCCCATCACCTCCAAAAACCATAAATTTACATTCATCTGTGAATATTACCCTCTCCCAAAATGTAGGGTCATTTACATGAGCATATTCGTATTTTTGGGAATATTCTAAGAGTTTCTGGATATTCACAGACCTAAGTAGTGGTTTTTTTCTGGCAACTCCGCTATTGTACCGATTTCTCTTGATACATCGGCGAACAGTCTGATCAGAAACGGTAATTTCTAGATCTGTTCTCATCTTCCGATTTAGTTCGACGGCACTTAGCTTAGGATTTTCTTGAATGGAACGAATAATAGACCGTTCTGTTCGTTCGTCGAGAATGCGGGGACGCCCACTACGAGCTTTGCTCTCATAATTTCCATTTTCTTTAAAATTTTTTATTATTGTTTGCACTGTGCTCTTACTTAAATTTAATAAATTTGCAATTTCATTAAGAGATTTACCATAATTTCTCAATTAAATGACGGTTTTTCGAATTGGTTCAGAAATTTCTTTGCCTTTGCCCATTTCCTCCACTAAAAATACTTTTTGATTTTATTTTGCAAGTGTGATCACTTTAAGTGAAAGTAAACCCTCTGCTACTGATTTTACACAAAGCATCATACAAATTGTAGCGGAAATTTTAACGGTACAACATTTTTTTGCAAAGTACGTAAACTTATGTAACTGTAAAAGAATACCAATTACTCGTGTTTTGTTGTTATTCTTTTAAAATGATAACAAACTATTATAAAATATGATTGAAATATTGTTTTTAAGTGCATTCAACAAAAATGTAACTAAAACTTTTAATAAAATTATATTTTTTTTAAAGAAAATAGAAAAATTTCAAACGTATGTAAACTTTTTTAAGACTGTGTATGTTGAATTTCATATATCTAGTCATATTTTAATGCCAGTAATGAGCGTTAAACGCGCCCATATAGGGGGGTTGGGGTCAATTATGGATTTTTGAGCCAGTAATGAGCGTTAAAAAAATTTTTTAAAGGGGACCTTATATGGGGGGTGGGGGTCAATTATATACCGATACTCATAAATATCTAAAGAGGACATTTTTGTTCATACACAACTTGTTTATGTGAAATTTCATCGCTGTAGTCATATTTGAGCGTTACAGCCAGTAATGAGCTTTATAGTCATTTTCTGAAGGCGACCTTATATGGAGGGTAGGGTCAATTATAGACCGATCCCCATAACATTTGATAAAGAGTTTTTGGCTACCACAAGACTTGCTTATGTAGAATATCACTGCTATAAAGTTAAAGTAATTTTCTGAAGGGGACCTTATATGGGGGATAGGGTAAATTATGGGCCTATCCTTATAAAATTTTACAAAGAGATGTAAGTTCCCATAAAACATGTTTGTGCCGAATTTCACCGCTATAGATGCGTTTTTTAGCCAGTTTTTAGCGATAAAGTCATTTTTTGAAGGGGACCTTATATGCGGGGTAGGGTAAATTTTGGACCCATCCTCATAAAATTTAAGAAAATGATTTTAGTTAACATAAACCTATTTTTTATGTCGAATTTTATGGCTATATGTATATGCTTCTTAAGGTCAGATATGAGCATTAAAGTCATTTACTGAAGGGGCCCTTATATGGGGGATAGGGCCAATTATGGGCCTATCCCTATAAAATTTTACAAGGAGATTTAGGTTCCCATAAAACATGTTTGTGCCGAATTTCATCGCTGTATATGCTTCTTTTAGCCAGTTATTAGCGATAAAGTAATTTTCTAAAGGGGGCCTTATATGGGGGCTAGGCGAAATCGTGGACCGATTTTGCCCATTTTCAATATCAAACAAACTGCATCAACTAAAAGTAATCATGCAAAATTTTAGCTCGTTTGGACTCTATCGTGTTTTCAACAGACAGACGGACGGACATGGCTAGATCGTCATAGAATTTAATAAGGACCCAGAATATTTTATGGGTCTTAGACGAATAGTTCAATATGTTACAAACGGAATTACAAAAACAATATACCCCCCATCTTTTTTGATGGTGGGTATAAAAAGGGCATAGATACTATGAGATATATAAAAATAACAAGTAAGAAATTATAGGCGGGCGAGGCGGACCATATAACCCCCTACACCAGTTATGAGAGTAAAATGTGATTTAGTTTTCATAATAAATCATTTAAGTTGATTTATACCTCGCCTCCGATATATTTTAGCAATTTATTGTTAAAAAACTATTTTTCTGAAATATGCTTGGGGGAAGCCTTCATATGAGTCGATCCTCATAAAATTTGGAGGACGAATTTACGGTTGCATAAAATGTATTTATGCTGAATTTCATTGCGGCACTTCTCTTTTTAAGCGAATTGTGGACACTCAATTCTTTTTTGAAGCTGTGCTTTGTATGGGGTCTAGGGTCAAAAGAAACCCGATCATTTCAAAATTCATCAGGGTATTTAAGGACAGTATAAAACAAAAGCACTACTCCGGAGAAACCCAATATACCATCCCCACTCAGGTGGTGTAGCATATAAAGAGGGCAATAAATAGGCATTGATACTATCGGATATCTAATGGGTGTATTAGAAACTACAATGGAAGTCAACCTGTATATAAGATGGCGATATGTTAATACACTTACTTGGGTTAGAGAACATCGGATATAACTAAAAATAATATTGCTAATACCTTGGCAAAAGGTGGTATTACTTTGGCTATAATTGATAGAAAACAGTTCTGTAGTATTTCCCTACTGACCATTAAAAACCATATATCTGATATTCAGCTCAAGACGGATGGCCTCATAGCCTCGTATGGATCCTCATTACACATACTATCTAAATATTAGGTTTTATCAAATTTTAAATTTGGAAACCATTGTAAATTTGGATATCATGGGTATTATTTTATATTTATAAGATACTAGCTATACCCAGTGTGCTTTGCTACCCTAAAATCAATGTATATAAAAAACCACTTTACGATTTTGAAGATTCTAAATGTAATAGTTTTCCAGATATACATTTTTTACATTTTGGGGATGTCACGCAAATTATTGCAAGTTCACCAATTTTTCCAAACGTTAATTTAGATTTTATTGTAACCTATGAAAAAATTAAATAATATAATAGTTTCCCACATGTACGAAATTTTGTATTTAATTCATATGGGAGATCCCAAGATCCCATTGATAATCCGCCCATTTTTCTCTAAATGTTCACATAAATGTCGAAGTTTTTCATGTACAATTTTCTATATATATGAATTTTTTATTTAATTCCGCCGATATATTACCCAAATGTTCACATTGACTTCAAAGGATTTTTGCTCTAATAGTTCCCCAGACATACGATTTTTTCTACTTATTTCATATGGCAGGTTCCAACCCCCCTAATGATAGTTTGCCCAAAATGTTCAAAAAAAAATGTTAAATTTCATCCTGCAAAATTTGAAGATTTTAGGTCTATTAGACAAACGACAACGCCCATTTATTTACATGAATGTAAAAGTTATTCTTGCAAAATTTGAGGATTTTAGTTTTAATAGTTTTTCAAATATACGAATTTTTTTATTTACTTCATATGGGGGGTTCCTAGTCCCCCTGATAAAAGTCCGCCCTTTTCCCCCAAAATGTTCAGATGAATATTAAAGTTCTTCTTGCAAAATTTTAAGTAGCTAGCTCTATTAGTATCCCAGATAAACGAATTTTTGTATATTTTATTCATATGGGAGGAGGAACGCCCCCTCCCCGCCCCATTGGTAGTCCGCCAATTTTTTACACAAAATGTTTACATAGATTGTACAGTTCTTCGTGCAAAATTTGAAGGTTCTAACTCTAATAGTTTCCCAGATAAGCGAATTTTTGTATTTAATTCATATGGGGGTGCCACGCCCCCTACTGCTAGTACGCCCCCTTTTTCCTTAAATAGTCATATTGATCCTAAAGTGGGTCCTACAAAATTTGAGAACTCTGTTATATTTTCTCAGATATACAGATTTAAGATTTTCTTCGTATGGAAGGTGCCACGCCCACTATCGTCATTCCGAACATTTTGTCCAAAAATATTTTTATGGACGTCAAAGTTTTGCATAGAAAATTTTAGGACTGTAGCTCTTGCAGTTTCTGAGATATGCGACTTTTAATACTTATTTTGTATGTGGGCGTGGCACGTCGCCCACTTAAAATATTGAAGCAAAAAGTAGCATATAGTTCCTTTGAGACATACAGGAAGAGACTGTGAAAATTTCAGAAAAATCGGTTCAGCCGTATAACTGTCTATAAAGTCCACACTTTATTTTAAAACATATTTTTTTATTTTAGCCCATATTTCTATGAATAAAGTAAGATATGAAACGTTGAAATCAGATAAAAACTGACAGAAATGGAATTTTTTTCATAAAATCAAAAATTTACCAAATCTCTCATTTCTAAAGTAAATGATCAATTTGAATAATAAAGCTTATATTTGTGTTGCGTATCTTAAGTTGATAAAAAAAATTAGGTAGGTAGGTAGGTAGGTTGATAGGAGGATGTATACTACATCAAATCCGAAGAAATACACCTAGGCCACTATCGGGCCTGTTGTAAAAAAAAAAAAAAAAAAAAAAAATTAAATCGGTTAAGAAAATTTTGAGATATAATTTTTTGGTCTGTCTAGTCAACAAAAAGCGTTTTTTTCCAATATCTTCCGATTTTTAGGGTATATTGAAGATTCTAAAAATGGTACTGTAATCTACTCTACTAGACCTACCAACTTCACTAGGTCTCGCGATGAGTGTATTGATTTTTTGTAATTTTGTCACACCGTGTTATTAGATTTTTTGAATTTTCATTATATTTTCCGGAATTTAGAAGTCCCGAAAATACCGGTTGGCATACCTAATAGAAACGTAGTTTTAATTTTATTATTGCAAATTTTTATGTTTATATAATTTTAATTTATTTACATACATTTTTTAATGCATTAATACTTTTCACTTTAATAATAAAGAATATACATAAATATTAATTCAAATATTTTTTTAAATTTTATCGACTAATCGATTGAAAAAATTATTGTAAATTTTTATTTGAATAATTTTGACCGTCTTGTCTATACCCGAACAAAATTACGTACATCAATACCCAATATATCTATATGGCTCTTTCATCTTTTTATACATTTCTAGTGTATAATTTTGATAAATAACTAACTATTAAAACTAATTCAATAAAACGTCTGTATATATAAATTAAATAGTTTTTGATCATAAACTATTAAATTTTAGTCATTTTTTAAGTTTTCTTATTGCTTTCTTATTAACAAAAATATCATATGCCAAAAACCTAAAGAAAAACGCCTTCATACCGTATAATGTACATTATGCAGAATTTGACTTTGCAAAATTTTGACTTCAAGAACCTATTACTTAGTGACCGGGAAAGATAATTGAACAAAACTTTTTATGTATTATTTATTAAGGTGTATGAAATCGATTAGCATTAAAGAAATTGTTTTTGCTTTCGTAAGTAGGGAACTTTTTTGCCAAAAAAAAAAAGATTGCTAAGTCATGGTAAAAAATTAAAATGTTAAGATTTAAACTTAAATATTTTTGTTTATATGAGAATAAAAATATTATAATCAGCATAATTTTACTTTAAAAAGTCATATAGAATAAAAAAATATTTCATCAAAATCGTCCCATATTTGTTAATGTTACAGGGTCCACAATTATTTCACATTCAAATTTATGAATAAAGACACATGACTCTGTATTTGAAACAAAATTTTTGTTTAGTTAAATTTTTTTCATAACAAAAATTTGTATGTTGGGGGGTATGTTGGGTATTAATACACGAGATAAAAATAAATAATCGGTTCAAGCCGATACCATCTCGAGATATATCAGTTCAAAAATGAAAAACATACCCGGGTATGTGGATATTGACATAACGGTTAAACACGAATAATTTACAACCCTAATATGTACATATTTCCAAAATTTTGTTTTTGGTTCTTTTGATACATAAGTATTTTAAACATTTCTTTCATCGGTTTTTAATTTTTATCATCCTACATACCTAACTATCTAACATTAAAATTTGTATTGTCTTGTATGTAGGTGTAACTCATTTCTTTTTTATGTTCAAAGTTAAAACAAGTGTTAAATATTTCAAACAAGGTGCAAAACATCTGACACCTTTTAACATATAATTATGTACCTGAAACGGTAGTATATTTAGCAGCTGTTAATACACAACAAACTGGCTGACGCACCAACGTCGGGTCTTCGGTTTTTAATTTCAACAAACACAAGGAGCAGCATTGCTCATCTTTTATTTAACAAGTAAGAGTGGTCTTTGCCATAGTGCACACAAGGCCAGAGAAGTTGATTTTTGGCCATAATTAGAGCATTGGATCTACATAGTAAATTTCACATACATATAAGCTTTTTAAGGACGCTGAATAAGATTTTGTGAGAAAAAATTTAAAACTTAAAATGGCGGATCCAAAATGGTGGTCAAAAATTTTAATCATATTCCTAATGGAATTTTTAATGAACACATTTTGTAGTTCTTTAGTTATTAATTACGAATGTAAATTAAAATTTTCAAAATTTAACAAACTGAATCCAATATGCCGGATCAAATATAGACAAAAACAATTAAGAGTGCTATATTCGCCTGTGCCGAATCTTATATACCCTTCACCATAGTGTATTTAAAAAATATCAATTTAATAAAATTTTAATTTATTTCATTTTCCCGACTATATCATTATTATAGCAATAACAAAACATAATGAACAACAACAACGCTAAACGAAATAAACACACAAAAAGCATAATACACAAGGCAGGCAAACCAACAGACATCCAAACATTGGAAACGAAATATACAAAAAACAAGTAAGAGTGCTATATTCGGCTGTGCCGAATCTTATATACCCTTCACCATAGTGTATTTAAAAATTCATTTTCTCAACTATATCATTATTATAGCAATAGCAAAACATAATGAACAACAACAACGCTAAACGATATAAACACACAGAAAACAAAATACACATGGCAGTAAAACCAACAGACATCCAAACATACGAAACGAAATACAGAAAAAAACAAAATACACAACGCAATGAAACCAACAGACATCCAAACATACGAAATTCAATACACCAAAAAAACAAAAACAATATACACAAGGCAATGAAACACACAGCCATCCAAACATACGAAATTGAATGCACCAAGAATCAAAAACACAAAGCAATGAAACATACAGCCATCCAAACATACGAAACGAAATACTCAAAAAAAACAAAAACAAAATACAAAGGAAATGAATAAGCAGTGATGTTGTTGTTTATTTTTTATGAAATTTTCAGAGGTTGTCTCGGATTTTTGCTTATATCTCCGTTGTTTATGAACGGATTTTGCTGATTTTAAATAGGAAACTTCTCGAAAGCATGTCTGATAGAATTATTGAAGATTTGGATCCCGAAGATATCTAGGGTCTTCAGAAAACTGATTTCAACAGACAGACAGACGGACAGACAGACAGACGGACATGGCTTAATCGACTCCGCTATCTATAAGGATTCAGAATATATATACTTTATGGGGTCGGAAAATTATATCTTGGAAATTACAAACGGAATGACAAACTTATATATACCCTTCTCACGAAGGTGAAGGGTATAAAAAACAAAATACGCAACGCAATGAAACCAACAGACATCCAAACATACGAAACTTAATACACCAAGAAACAAAAACAACATACACAAGGCAATGAAACACACAGCCATCCAAACATACGAGACTAAATACTAAAAAAACAAGTAAGAGTGCTATATTCGGCTGTGCCGAATCTTATATACCCTTCACCATAGTGTATTTAAAAAATCATTTTCCCGACTATATCATTATTATATCAATAGCAAAACATAATGAACAACAACAACGCTAAACGAAATAAACACACAAAAAAACAAGTGTTAAAAAACAGTCAGTACGAATTTTATTACAAAAAAATCAAAAAATACCAATTGTATCCCATTTTATACGTTCTAACTTAATCCGTGCTCTTCATGCTTAATTTCATATTTCTAGGTTCAATATTATAGAAATTTCAAAAAGTACCTTTTGTAAAACGAAAAAGTACCAAAAAGTTCCCTTTTATAGGTTCTTACCTAGTCAAGGCCCTACATGCTAAATTTCATGTTTCTAGGTTCAATATTATAGAAAATTCAAAAAGTACCTTTTGTAGAACGAAAAAGTACCAAAAAGTCCCCTTTTATTTGTTCTGACCTAATTCGGGCTCAACATACTTAATTTCATGTTTCTAGGTTCAATATTATAGAAAATTCAAAAAGTACCCTTTGAAGAACGAAAAAGTACCAAAAAGTCCACTTTTATGTGCTCTGGCCTAATCCGGGCTCTACATATTTAATACCATGTTTCTAGGTTCAATATTATAGAAAATTCAAAGAGTACCTTTTATATAACGAAAAAGTACCAAAAAATCCCTTTTTATAGGTTCAATATTATAGAAAATTCAAAAAGTACCTTTTGTAGAACGAAAAAGTACCAAAAAGTGCCCTTTAATGGTTTCTCGCCTAATCCAGGCTCTAAATATTTAATTTCATGTTTCTAGCCAATAACAACGTAACGTGATGTTCATTATTTGCTTTGTGTTTATAAACAAGAATTACAATAACAAATAACAAAAAAAATTTACCGTTTGATACTGTGTTTTGTTTTTGTTTGTTTATTGTTTTGTATAAGCATGCACGAAAATAGTAAATTTGTGATGAAATTTTCAGAGGTAGTCTCGGATTTTTACTCATATCTTCGTTATTTATGGGCCGATTGGGCTGATTTTAAATAGCGTTCTATTCGACCGTATTTCCGATAGAATTATTGAAAATTCGGATCTCGCAGATATCTGGGGTCTTCTGAAAACTGATTTCAACATACACACAGACGGACAGACGGCCATGGCTTAATCGACTCCGCTATATATAAGGATCCAGAATATATATACATTATAGGGTCGGAAAATTATATTATAGAAATTACAAACGGAATGACAAACTTATATATACCCTTCTCACGAAGGTGAAGGGTATAAAAATACACAAGGCAGTAAAACCAACAGACATCCAAACATACGAAACGAAATACAGAAAAAAACAAAAACAAAATACACAACGCAATGAAACCAACAGACATCTAAACATACGAAATTGAATGTACCAAGAAACAAAAACAATATACACAAGGCAATGAAACACACATCCATCCAAACATACGAAACGAAATACTCAAAAAAAAAAAACAAAATACAAAGGCAATGAATAAGCAGTGTTGTCGTTGCTTATTTTTATGAAATTTTCAGAGGTTGTCTCGGATTTTTGCTTATATCTCCGTTGTTTATGGACGGATTTTGCTGATTTTAAATAGGAAACTTCTCGAAAGCATGTCTGATAGAATTATTGAAGATTTGGATCCCGAAGATATCTGGGGCGTTCAGAAAACTGATTTCAACAGACAGACGGACTCACAGACAGTCGGACATGGCTTAATCGACTCAGCTATCTATAAGGATTCAGAATATATATTTACTTTATAGGGTCGGAAAATTATATTTTGGAAATTACAAACGGAATGACAAAGGGTATAATTACATTTTTGGAAATAAGTATAGCAGTGGGTCTACGTAATAAATAATATTACATACAAGGTTTTCGGGGATGCTGGTTAGGATTTTGCAAGAAAAAATTAAATATTTAAAATGGCGGATCCAAAATGGCGGTCATCATTTTTTAAAATTGGCTAAATAGAATTTTTAATGAATATGTTTTGTAAATCAATAGCCACTGATTACAAATGCGAATACAGATTTTCAAAACTCAATAAACTGAACTCAAGATGGCGGATGAAATATAACCAAAAATGAAAAGTTTGTTTCTTAAAAGTATTTAATATCAATAAAGTAAAAAATTTTTGCGTAACGTATATCGGGGCATAATACAGTTGTTTCCCGCAGTGTGCCAAAGATAGAAATTTGTTTTTTTTTTGTTAAATTTAGAATCAAACCAAAATTAAAGATTTTACGAAAAATTTAGCAATATATTAGCAAAATAAAAAAGTTTTTTTTTTTTCTAGTAAAATCATTTAAAAATCCTAAATTACATGCACCAATATACATTTTTTAAATATTTGTTTTTTTAACTTTAAAGAGCTACCTATGAAAATTGAACGAATAAATTTAAATAAAATTTTCACGAAACCTGCTTCAAAGTATGTTCAACATATTGGTGTGAATGGTTTATGCGAATTTTCAAAAACGACTTTTGGCCAAAATTCAATTTCTGTGGCCCTGTGTGCACTGGTGGCAGTTACATAGAAAAGAGCGACAAAAAAGTAAAAGCTAGAATATCGTCTTAAAACTTTATGGGTATATTCCTGACGCACAGTGGACAAAATGCGCAATCTAGCGCGAAATTGGTCGAAAAAATTTATGTTTTTAAAACAAAATTTATATAGCTTTTATACCTACCATAATCCCACTGTGCTTAACGGTAAAAATATTTTTTGTTTACTACGAAATTAACATCGCTGTAGATAGGCAAACAAGAGTAATGTTTTTAAATATTTTTTTTTCCAAATTTCATATGATTTTATAGTTTAATGTTTAATGATCGTGAGAAGTTAAATTACAAAATTATTTCATATTTATTAACTACGAGGAATGTTTATATAATTGTATAAATATGTATAATATCGTTCGACAAAAATTAAGATCGGAAAGTGTTAGTATATGGTAAACCACGACTGAAAAAATAATAAAAGGGTTTTATATACTTTTGCATTTTTTAAGATAATTCAACAATATATGGTATATGAAATTTTGTAGCATCAAAGACGAAGACTTTCGAAAATTTTTGAAATCGGTCTATTTTTACGCTTCGCCGCCATTCAAACGGACCCGCAAATATCACTTTTTAGCTCATAATTCTGTTAATTACCCAGCAAAAACTCGGTAATGGATTGTACTTCCATAAACACTTACTTTTCAATGATTACTACTTATCGTCTGCATTACTTAGAAGTACTATAGTAATAACTTTCTTATAACCTGATATAGAAGTACTTTATTTACGGCTTTGTCATTTTGTTTGCACATTTTATTGCGTGTTAAGAATTGAAATTTACAAAAAAGAAAACGAAATTAAATTTGTATGTGAAAACCATTATTTGACGTGCAATAAAATAGCTAAGCAGCGATGCAGTGAGTAGAACATTTGACTAACAAATCGAAGTCCCTGGTTCGTATTCTAGCTGGCTCTTTTTATTATTAAAAAATATAACAACTTACTAAACAACTTCTTTGTAAGAGAAATTGCAAGTACATATTTAACTCCCTATTTGTAAGCGAGCGTGGAAGTACTTGCCTCCAAAGATATCACCGTGTAATTACTTAAAATGCTAATGAAGAAGTAGTGAAAAGAGGTTTTATTAGCTTTTTAACTCATTACTTTTCAATGTAAGTTTTTCCTGTGTATAATACTACCCCTTCAAAAATCGGCAGATATAAAATGTATATAGTCCTAAACCATTATGCCGATTTTCATAACAATTTTGCCCTACTTCCGATGATTGCGTATAACCTTTTAATGTGTCCAGTATACATATATGACGTGTCCTTTAACCGCTTTTGGCCACTTCGCCTAAAGTAAAGAGCCGTTCGGCTGTAAGCGCCGCCTCATATCTTAAATATGTTTCAATGGGTGGAATATCGAGAAACGTTTCCAGAGCCTTGGTTGAAGTAGTACACATGGCACCACTTATACCCAAGCAGCATGTACGCTGAACTTCCTGTAGTAGTTCGATTTTAAAATTTTTGTCCAAAGCAGTCCACCAGATTATTGAAGCTTAAGCTAGAATTGACCTAATTAAACTTTTATAAAGCCAATTTGTCATAGTAAGACTAAGACACCATTTCATGCCTATAGTTCTCCTACATACCGCCCAGCAACCATGTGCCTTGTTATCCTCATTTATCCTCTAATTTAATTTCCGGTCGATGATTACACCTAAGTACTTAACTTTGTCTGCCACTAGTACCTCGTTTCTGTAATTTTCTCTAATCGAGAAAAAAAAACTTAAAATATAATAGTTTTTAACAGTGTGACTCTGATTATTTTTAAACTGTACTCATTAAAATTTAATAAGACATTTTTAAATTTCTTGTATTCACCCTGTTTTACACAAGATGATCATGAATTTTTCGACAGATTTTCTCGATGCGAGAATTACAGAAACGGGGTACAGTATTTTCTTGCCCAGGAAGCAAGGTTCAGTATACGTAGAAGATTTTGTCTTTCTTGTGAAAAGACAGATTTCCGTTTTTGCTGGGTTAACATTGAGGCCTCTCAGTTGAGCCCAGTTCAAGGCTGTATTTAGAGCCTCCTCAGCTCTTTTACAAAAGTAATTTGGATTCTTTCCCTTTAAAAGTATTACAACATCGTCTGCATAGCAAACAGGTGTAAGTCCATAGGAGGTTATTAATCGTGATAACCCAGAGTAAAGGTGACAAAATGCCACCCTGTGGTATACCGTGAAATACCTTTTTCCTGATAGTTATATAGTAAATCTCGCATCATCTGTTCCTTAGCATGTAGTTAATCCAGTTACGGAGCATCCGGTCAACATGGAACTATACACGTTATTGAAAGCGCCTTCGATGTCATACATACCGTCAGTGTATAACGTTTTTCAATAAAAACCTTAATTAGTATTAAATTTAATTGTTTTTTTAAATTAATATGATTATCTTTTTTAATTGAATACATTATTTTACAAAAACCTATATATTTTAATCAATAAACCCTTAATAGTAAATCCTTAATATTAAAATTTAATTTAATAAAAAATTTAATTATTATAATTAGTTTTTGTAATTGTATATGAGACTTTTTGAAATTTTGAGATTTGTAAAAAATTAAATAAAAAAGAAAAAATATTTTTAAACTATCTTATCAGATTTTTTTATTATATTATCTAAATATTTGTAATATGGTTAATTTAAAAACGAAATGGGCGGTAATTTTTACTTATTTATTTCATTTTATCTACAGAATAATATTCTTACAGATTACTAAATTATTAATTATAATTTACTCATCTATTGTTACGTGTCCCTTAGGAGCACTGGGCTGAATCGTGGCCTGACTAACTTTCGGCATAACATACTCAGAGGTGGTCTCTCCCTTCAACCTAGACTCAGGACAGTACCAACAAAAAAAAAGTAACTAACATTACAGAAACTAACACTTTACATTTGACAACAAGACAACAGGAGATAGATGTTTCTCCAGCCGCCCATCCCAACCATGGTTACTATTTCCTCACGTTCCAAAGCAACCCCGTTAGACCGCTCGGAGCTCACCACTTACCTTCTCTCTTCCAACCCCTTACTTGTAATTAAATTAAACCTTCATATTAGGATTCTATCTTAAATGTAAAACATAATTTTATTTAATAAAATGTCCACTGAATTAAAACAATAAATGAATAAATAAAAATAAATAAAATATTATTAAATACAAAATGACGTATGATGACACAATATAACAATTCAATTTTTACTAACGTCTCTAAAATCTATTAGTGATATTCACAATGACTGCTATCAGGCGTTTTTACACACCGCAGGAAACAAATCTCACCCAAAATAAAACGCTTATTTGTCCAGCACAACATTGCCAGATACACGATATGGTCTTTACTATTTAATTTTCCTGTACCTGTTCTAAAGAGCTTTTTAAATCGAGGGGGAAGTATCTATGTTAAAAAAAATCAAACTTATGAAATATTTACGTGGTTTTCTTTTGGTTAGTGTTCCTACAACCTGATATTATTCTTTAATTGCGAGGCACACTAATTACAAACAAATATACATATACTTTTTAAACGAATTTCTTAAAACTAATGGATAACTGATACCCAGCTTTAATATTATAAAAATTATCCTCTCAGATTATTTACACCGTATTTTCTTGTCTTTTGCTCGGCTATTAATCTTTTCTTTTATGTATGTAAATATAAAGATAAGGTTACCTGTTATTGGTTATAGGGAGTTAAACTTCTGGAGAACCTTTTCCGAGATTCTTCCCAGGAAGAGTGTGGTTTCCGTTATGAATTGATTCTGGTCCTGCTCCAGATAAAAACCAGTCTCAAGCTATTTCAAAATATTAATATTCATAAGCTTTTGCCCAGAAAAACTAAAAAATATCTAATAACTTACGTTCTCCAATTTTTTCATAAAATTTTGCAGGATTAAACTTCTTGTTATTTCTAGCTTTCCCTGTTGCGGTAACCTTAGTTTTTTTTTCTTCAATAAAATTTAACGCCTCAAGCTTTTGCTATACCATAGATACCAAAATACACATATGTATTGACCGACAAATAATATATATTTTTCTTATAAATTGTTGTGTTACCTTTTCTTTTAGATAAAGTTTTAATTTTATTCACAAAGAGAAATGTTTATTGCTGTTGTTTTCTTCTATTATAGGCAATTAAAACAAATGCTTGTACTTTAATTTATTTCCCTTTTTAGTATTGAGTGCACTTTTTACTGTCTTCACTCTTTGACGTTCAGAATCTTTCTCATCTCACCTAATTTACAACCTATAAATTTATGTATACTCTGGATTAACTGACCATTCCAATACAGCCATCTTTTTTTTTAATTCCCTCGAAATTTGGGTATCTGAACATATATACATATATCTCTTCCTACGAAAATTTATTTTTAAACGTAAATTCATTCATCCGTCTTATTACTACGCACTCTACTGTAAAAATCATTCACAATAGACCCCAACAATGAACATACATATTAACGTTTAGCAACACTGGACAACATATGTTTTACTTTCATTAAGAAAACAAAACATGGTAGCGTAAGTATCGTTCTGATCACATTTTTACAATTTTATTAATTTTCTTTTCAGGTAAAAACAGCGGGGCTTAACTGCGATTCGTATGTCGGGCGGTCGCATGAGCAGATTGGCAATCCCCACTAATCAAAAAAAGTAGACCATTCCGACTTAAGAAAAACATTAAAATTTAAAAAAAAATGTAAGAGCACGGCCAAGGGGTAAGGCGCTGGTGTCGCTGGCCAAATCATAGTGCTCAAAAATCGTTAGACTAGGGTCCACCACGTAAAATTTTTTTAATATACATCCTACGTTCGGTACCCCAAAGTCCCACCGCAACAAAACACCGGGTTTCGAGATGAGGAATATGAGAAGGACGGTGTGTGTGGGAAATTGATTGTCCACGTGGGGAACTCCCACACCCTGGAGTCTCACTAGCCGGGCAAAAGTAATGTAATACAATTATGTGGTTCAGGTACTAAATTGCGGATGTGATAAAAGTGAAGCATTGTCAGATAAGAAAACACTATAAATATTCTCCTAAGGATGTTACTTTGTGGTCAATTTTTGTTTACAGGTAGATGTCAATCAATATGGACTAGATGGTATATTGCACTTTTGGAATTCTACAGGTAAGAACATACATGTGTAAAAAAATAAAAATTTGTATAATTACAAATGAAATATAAACGATATCAGGTACTACAAAAACAAAAAACCTTATTATGTTTGTCATAAACTAGTCTAAATAAATTTGTATAAATAGTCATATAAATGTGTTTCTTAAATTCTAATATTGCACTTAGTAAATTCTATCACAGATCAGTTAATTTCGTAATCGTTTTTATCTTTTTATATCTTTTGCATGGTAAATTCCTATAGATTTCCCTTGCACATTTTCCAACTCGTACATATTGTTGCCTACGGGTTTGAGTACACTTAATAAACTTTTTGCAAAATTTAGCATTTCTATTTTTTTCAAAATCGCTTAAAATGTTGTTATGCGTATAGACTTCCTGTCCTGGTAGAAATTGTCTGACGTGCTCGTTTGTTGTATCTTTCAGCACTTTTCTCATATGCTTTGTGCATATTTTGTTTAATTTTTTCCCTTATCAATTCAAGCTTTTCATCTCCTTTTAAATCTATTGTCTGGTGGACCATTAAGTAATTTGGATTCTTTCCCTTTAAAAGTATTACAACATCGTCTGCATAGCAAACAGGTGTAAGTCCATAGGAGGTTATTAATCGTGATAACCCAGAGTAAAGGTGACAAAATGCCACCCTGTGGTATATCGTGAAATACCTTTTTCCTGATAGTTATATAGTAAATCTCGCAGCATCTGTTCCTTAGCATGTAGTTAATCCAGTTACGGAGCATCCGGTCAACATGGAACTATACACGTTATTGAAAGCGCCTTCGATGTCATACATACCGTCAGTGTATAACGTTTTTCAATAAAAACCTTAATTAGTATTAAATTTTAATTTAATTGTTTTTTAAATTAATATGATTATCTTTTTTAATTGAATACATTATTTTACAAAAACCTATATATTTTAATCAATAAACCCTTAATAGTAAATCCTTAATATTAAAACTTAATTTAATAAAAAATTTAATTATTATAATTAGTTTTTGTAATTGAATATGAGACTTTTTGAAATTTTGAGATTTGTAAAAAATTAAATAAAAAAGAAAAAATATTTTTAAACTATCTTATCAGATTTTTTTATTATTTTATCTAAATATTTGTAATATGGTTAATTTAAAAACGAAATGGGCGGTAATTTTTACTTATTTATTTCATTTTATCTACAGAATCATATTCTTACAGATTACTAAATTATTAATTATAATTTACTCATCTATTGTTACGTGTCCCTTAGGAGCACTGGGCTGAATCGTGGCCTGACTAACTTTCGGCATAACATACTCAGAGGTGGTCTCTCCCTTCAACCTAGACTCAGGACAGTACCAACAAAAAAAAGTAACTAACATTACAGAAACTAACACTTTACATTTGACAACAAGACAACAGGAGATAGATGTTTCTCCAGCCGCCCATCCCAACCATGGTTACTATTTCCTCACGTTCCAAAGCAACCCCGTTAGACCATAATACACAAGGCAGGCAAACCAACAGACATCCAAACATTGGAAACGAAATATACAAAAAACAAGTAAGAGTGCTATATTCGGCTGTGCCGAATCGTATATACCCTTCACCATAGTGTATTTAAAAATTCATTTTCTCAACTATATCATTATTATAGCAATAGCAAAACATAATGAACAACAACAACGCTAAACGAAATAAACACACAAAAAAACAAGTGTTAAAAAACAGTCAGTACGAATTTTATTACAAAAAAATCAAAAAATACCAATTGTATCCCATTTTATACGTTCTAACTTAATCCGTGCTCTTCATGCTTAATTTCATATTTCTAGGTTCAATATTATAGAAATTTCAAAAAGTACCTTTTGTAAAACGAAAAAGTACCAAAAAGTCCCCTTTTATAGGTTCTTACCTAGTCAAGGCCCTACATGCTAAATTTCATGTTTCTAGGTTCAATATTATAGAAAATTCAAAAAGTACCCTTTGGAGAACGAAAAAGTACCAAAAAGTCCACTTTTATGTGCTCTGGCCTAATCCGGGCTCTACATATTTAATACCATGTTTCTAGGTTCAATATTATAGAAAATTCAAAGAGTACCTTTTATATAACGAAAAAGTACCAAAAAATCCCTTTTTATAGGTTCTTACTTAGTCAAGGTCCTACATGCTAAATTTCATGTTTCTAGGTTCAATATTATAGAAAATTCAAAAAGTACCTTTTGTAGAACGAAAAAGTGCCCTTTAATGGTTTCTCGCCTAATCCAGGCTCTAAATATTTAATTTCATGTTTCTAGCCAATAACAACGTAACGTGATGTTCATTATTTGCTTTGTGTTTATAAACAAGAATTACAATAACAAATAACAAAAAAAATTTACCGTTTGATACTGTGTTTTGTTTTTCTTTGTTTATTGTTTTGTATAAGCATGCACGAAAATAGTAAATTTGTGATGAAATTTTCAGAGGTAGTCTCGGATTTTTACTCATATCTTCGTTATTTATGGGCCGATTGGGCTGATTTTAAATAGCGTTCTATTCGACCGTATTTCCGATAGAATTATTGAAAATTCGGATCTCGCAGATATCTGGGGTCTTCTGAAAACTGATTTCAACATACACACAGACGGACAGACGGCCATGGCTTAATCGACTCCGCTATATATAAGGATCCAGAATATATATACATTATAGGGTCGGAAAATTATATTATAGAAATTACAAACGGAATGACAAACTTATATATACCCTTCTCACGAAGGTGAAGGGTATAAAAATACACAAGGCAGTAAAACCAACAGACATCCAAACATACGAAACGAAATACAGAAAAAAACAAAAACAAAATACACAACGCAATGAAACCAACAGACATCTAAACATACGAAATTGAATGTACCAAGAAACAAAAACAATATACACAAGGCAATGAAACACACATCCATCCAAACATACGAAACGAAATACTCAAAAAAAAAAAAACAAAATACAAAGGCAATGAATAAGCAGTGTTGTCGTTGCTTATTTTTATGAAATTTTCAGAGGTTGTCTCGGATTTTTGCTTATATCTCCGTTGTTTATGGACGGATTTTGCTGATTTTAAATAGGAAACTTCTCGAAAGCATGTCTGATAGAATTATTGAAGATTTGGATCCCGAAGATATCTGGGGCGTTCAGAAAACTGATTTCAACAGACAGACGGACTCACAGACAGTCGGACATGGCTTAATCGACTCAGCTATCTATAAGGATTCAGAATATATATTTACTTTATAGGGTCGGAAAATTATATTTTGGAAATTACAAACGGAATGACAAAGGGTATAATTACATTTTTGGAAATAAGTATAGCAGTGGGTCTACGTAATAAATAATATTATATATAAGGTTTTCGGGGATGCTGGTTAGGATTTTGCAAGAAAAAATTAAAAATTTAAAATGGCGGATCCAAAATGGCGGTCATCATTTTTTAAAATTGGCTAAATAGAATTTTTAATGAATATGTTTTGTAAATCAATAGCCACTGATTACAAATGCGAATACAGATTTTCAAAACTCAATAAACTGAACTCAAGATGGCGGATGAAATATAACCAAAAATGAAAAGTTTGTTTCTTAAAAGTATTTAATATCAATAAAGTAAAAAATTTTTGCGTAACGTATATCGGGGCATAATACAGTTGTTTCCCGCAGTGTGCCAAAGATAGGTAGGTAGGTAGGTAGGTTGATAGGAGGATGTATACTACATCAAATCCGAAGAAATACACCTAGGCCACTATCGGGCCTGTTGTGCGCTCCAATTCAAGAAAAAAAAAAAAAAAAAAAAAATGTTCACTGAATGTATTATTTTTCCATGTTCAGAAACTCAGTTTCCTGGACGTAATTCCTAAGAATCTTCCAATCGGTGTTGGTTAAGAATGTTATTTCTGGAATAACATCACTTCCAAGATACTTGGATCTAACTTCGACGAATGCCTGACAATGGCAAAGAAAGTGATCCAGAGTTTCACTGTCCTCTCCACATGCTCTACATTCGTCTGAATTCGCACGTCCAATTTTGTATAGATGTGCTCGTAATCCTGTGTGTCCACTGAGAATACGTACCATCATACTAACCTCAGACTTGCTCATTTTGAGAAGATTTCTCGTCTTGCTCTCATCAGGGTCACCCCATAGAATCTTTGTGGTTCTACCCACCGTTTCATTATTCCAAGAGGCCTTATGGGATTCTCTCATCCATATTTTTAATTCAGCTTTTGTTGCGTCGAATGGTTTTGCGTTTGTCAGGTTAACTACATCGAGCTCCCTTCCCTTTAAAGCTATTACATTCGCCCTTTCGTTGCCGACTACTCCCGAGTGGCCTGGTACCCATATGATGTGAACCTTACCTCTGGGAGAGTATTCAGTTAAAGCTTTCTTACAATCCAATACGGTCTTAGATTTAATTCTATCACCTGATATCGCACAAATTGCCTTCTGGCTGTCGGTAAATATATTAAGCCCTGTGGGCGCCATATTTATTCTAATCCAATTTACACATTCCGTTATTGCTCGTACTTCTGCCTGGAAGCTTGTGTTATGATTAGTTAAACGGTGGTATATTTCTGTTTCTGGGTCTTCAATATAGAACCCCAGACCCACTTTGTCCCCTAATTTAGAGCCATCCGTGTAGCAACGGATTCCTACTGGTATTTGCTCTAATGTTCCGCTTGACCAAGACATTCTATCTGGGATTAGCGTTTCAAAGTTTCCGACATATTCAGTGTCTGGTATGCGATCAGGCACGTCCGATGAATGTGTATAACCTTCCAATGTGTCCAGTATACATTGATGACGTGTCCTATAACCGTTTTTGGCCAGTTCGCCTAAAGTAAAGAGCCGTTCGGCTGTAAGCGCCGCCTCATATCTTATATATGTTTCAATGGGTGGAATATCTAGCAACGTTTCCAGAGCCTTGGTTGAAGTAGTACACATGGCACCACTTATACCCAAGCAGCATGTACGCTGAACTCCCTGTAGTAGTTTGATATTACACTTTTTGTCCAAAGCAGTCCACCAGATTATTGAAGCATAAGCTAGAATTGGTCTAATTACACTTTTATAAAGCCAATTTGTCATAGTAGGACTAAGACCCCATTTCATGCCTATGGTTCTCCTACATATCGCCCAGCACCGATGTGCCTTGTTGATCCTATCCTCTATGTGGTGTCTCCTTTTTAATTTCCGGTCAAGTATTACACCTAAGTACTTAACTTTGTCTGTCGCCGGTATCTTCTTGCCCAAGAAGCAAGGTTCAGTATATGTAGAAATTTTTGTCTTTCTTGTGAAAAGACAGATTTCCGTCTTCGCCGGGTTAACATTGAGGCCTCTCGGTTGAGCCCAGCTCAAGGCCGTATTCAGAGCGTCCTCAGCTCTTCTACACAAGTAATTTGGATCCTTTCCCTTTAAAAGTATTACGACATCGTCTGCATAGCAGATAGGTCTAAGTCCTTTCTCGGTTAGGGTCCTTAGGAGGCTATTAATCGTGGTGACCCAGAGTAAAGGTGACAAAATGCCACCCTGTGGTATACCGCGAAATACCTTTTTCCTGATAGTTATATCGTACATCTCGCAGCTTATCCATCTGTTCCTTAGCATGTAGTTGATCCAGTTACGGAGCACCCGGTCAACATAAAACTGGTCTAGGGATTGGATAAGGGTATCAGTGTGCACGTTATTGAAAGCGCCTTCGATGTCAATGCATACTGCCAGTGTATACAGTTTGCTATCGAAAGATTCACTTATGTAGTGGACAACTTCATTTAAAGCGGTTTCCACCGATCGTCCCTTTACATAAGCATGCTGCTTATATTTAAGGTCATTGTATGGTATGCTGCTTTTAACCATGCTATCGACTATCCGTTCCAAGGGTGCCAAAGATAGAAATTAGTTTTTTTTTTGTTAAATTTAGAATCAAACCAAAATTAAAGATTTTACGAAAACCGTTCCAAGGGTGCCAAAGATAGAAATTAGTTTTTTTTTGTTAAATTTAGAATCAAACCAAAATTAAAGATTTTACGAAAAATTTAGCAATATATTAGCAAAATAAAAAAGTATTTTTTTTTCTAGTAAAATCATTTAAAAATCCTAAATTACATGCACCAATATACATTTTTTAAATATTTGTTTTTTTAACTTTAAAGAGCTACCTATGAAAATTGAGCGAATAAATTTAAATAAAATTTTCACGAAACCTGCTTCAAAGTATGTTCAACATATTGGTGTGAATGGTTTATGCGAATTTTCAAAAACGACTTTTGGCCAAAATTCAATTTCTGTGGCCCTGTGTGCACTGGTGGCAGTTACATAGAAAAGAGCGACAAAAAAGTAAAAGCTAGAATATCGTCTTAAAACTTTATGGGTATATTCCTGACGCACAGTGGACAAAATGCGCAATCTAGCGCGAAATTGGTCGAAAAAATTTATGTTTTTAAAACAAAATTTATATAGCTTTTATACCTACCATAATCCCACTGTGCTTAACGGTAAAAATATTTTTTGTTTACTACGAAATTAACATCGCTGTAGATAGGCAAACAAGAGTAATGTTTTTAAATATTTTTTTTCCAAATTTCATATGATTTTATAGTTTAATGTTTAATGATCGTGAGAAGTTAAATTACAAAATTATTTCATATTTATTAACTACGAGGAATGTTTATATAATTGTATAAATATGTATAATATCGTTCGACAAAAATTAAGATCGGAAAGTGTTAGTATATGGTAAACCACGACTGAAAAAATAATAAAAGGGTTTTATATACTTTTGCATTTTTTAAGATAATTCAACAATATATGGTATATGAAATTTTGTAGCACCAAAGACGAAGACTTTCGAAAATTTTTGAAATCGGTCTATTTTTACGCTTCGCCGCCATTCAAACGGACCCGCAAATATCACTTTTTAGCTCATAATTCTGTTAATTACCCAGCAAAAACTCGGTAATGGATTGTACTTCCATAAACACTTACTTTTCAATGATTACTACTTATCGTCTGCATTACTTAGAAGTACTATAGTAATAACTTTCTTATAACCTGATATAGAAGTACTTTATTTACGGCTTTGTCATTTTGTTTGCACATTTTATTGCGTGTTAAGAATTGAAATTTACAAAAAAGAAAACGAAATTAAATTTGTATGTGAAAACCATTATTTGACGTGCAATAAAATAGCTAAGCAGCGATGCAGTGAGTAGAACATTTGACTAACAAATCGAAGTCCCTGGTTCGTATTCTAGCTGGCTCTTTTTATTATTAAAAAATATAACAACTTACTAAACAACTTCTTTGTAAGAGAAATTGCAAGTACATATTTAACTCCCTATTTGTAAGCGAGCGTGGAAGTACTTGCCTCCAAAGATATCACCGTGTAATTACTTAAAATGCTAATGAAGAAGTAGTGAAAAGAGGTTTTATTAGCTTTTTAACTCATTACTTTTCAATGTAAGTTTTTCCTGTGTATAATACTACCCCTTCAAAAATCGGCAGATATAAAATGTATATAGTCCTAAACCATTATGCCGATTTTCATAACAATTTGGCCCTACTTCCGATGATTGCGTATAACCTTTTAATGTGTCCAGTATACATATATGACGTGTCCTTTAACCGCTTTTGGCCACTTCGCCTAAAGTAAAGAGCCGTTCGGCTGTAAGCGCCGCCTCATATCTTAAATATGTTTCAATGGGTGGAATATCGAGAAACGTTTCCAGAGCCTTGGTTGAAGTAGTACACATGGCACCACTTATACCCAAGCAGCATGTACGCTGAACTTCCTGTAGTAGTTCGATTTTACAATTTTTGTCCAAAGCAGTCCACCAGATTATTGAAGCTTAAGCTAGAATTGACCTAATTAAACTTTTATAAAGCCAATTTGTCATAGTAAGACTAAGACACCATTTCATGCCTATAGTTCTCCTACATACCGCACAGCAACCATGTGCCTTGTTATCCTCATTTATCCTCTAATTTAATTTCCGGTCGATGATTACACCTAAGTACTTAACTTTGTCTGCCACTAGTACCTCGTTTCTGTAATTTTCTCTAATCGAGAAAAAAAACTTAAAATATAATAGTTTTTAACAGTGTGACTCTGATTATTTTTAAACTGTACTCATTAAAATTTAATAAGACATTTTTAAATTTCTTGTATTCACCCTGTTTTACACAAGATGATCATGAATTTTTCGACAGATTTTCTCGATGCGAGAATTACAGAAACGGGGTACAGTATTTTCTTGCCCAGGAAGCAAGGTTCAGTATACGTAGAAGATTTGGTCTTTCTTGTGAAAAGACAGATTTCCGTTTTTGCTGGGTTAACATTGAGGCCTCTCAGTTGAGCCCAGTTCAAGGATGTATTTAATTGTTTTTTAAATTAATATGATTATCTTTTTGAATTGAATACATTATTTTACAAAAACCTATATATTTTAATCAATAAACCCTTAATAGTAAATCCTTAATATTAAAATTTAATTTAATAAAAAATTTAATTATTATAATTAGTTTTTGTAATTGAATATGAGACTTTTTGAAATTTTGAGATTTGTAAAAAATTAAATAAAAAAGAAAAAATATTTTTAAACTATCTTATCAGATTTTTTTATTATTTTATCTAAATATTTGTAATATGGTTAATTTAAAAACGAAATGGGCGGTAATTTTTACTTATTTATTTCATTTTATCTACAGAATCATATTCTTACAGATTACTAAATTATTAATTATAATTTACTCATCTATTGTTACGTGTCCCTTAGGAGCACTGGGCTGAATCGTGGCCTGACTAACTTTCGGCATAACATACTCAGAGGTGGTCTCTCCCTTCAACCTAGACTCAGGACAAGATGTCGAAGTGCTTTACGTGAGTACCTGGCTATGTAGCCCTACCCCACGGTGGTACTTTTTCAACCACTGGGTGAGTATCAAGTAAACAACTCACCACTGCCCCTTTGTGTTTGTTACACGCAGGTCGCAATTTTTGTACATGGATATGCCGGTCCATGTACAAGCACTTTGCTCAAGTACTCGAGCTATCTAATCTCTTGCCAAAGTAGTCACGTTGAGGAAATACAGGTATCATGAGCAAGCTCAATCTACCCCGACATAATGTCGCCCAACCACACTACTAAGGCTCTGTTGATTCAGCAACAGCACCTAGGGGACGTAATTGGTAGTCCGAAAAACACAGATTATATTAATTGACAAGACTTTATTTCAGTGGTCACAGACACCCACTGTGATAAGTTGAGCATACACTCAACCATGTTGGAAAATCGCTTCAAAATTAAAGAAAGGGCAGTGACGACTTCGCACTCCATTGGCTAGATAGACCGTAGTCTAACTCTCATTCATCATTCATCGTTCATCTTACATCTGTACCCATTTATCACACATCCGTCAAATCCATCAATCACTCCATTCTCTTTATAGAATTCAAAGTAGACATCAGAAACATCGTTCATCTTCGTTTACCAATTCTTCGCATTATCAGCTCAATTCCAACATTTTATTAATCCACAGTCATGCTCTGCAATTTGTACCGCTCCTTGCATCTAGGAACGATAACAGAAATGTATCTTGAAAATTTATATTTCACCGTGTATCAGTCTTTTAACCAAGCACCCCCTTCCTGCGATTTAGGTTTAAACCACAGCCACTACGTGGATCCCGAAGGAACCTCAACCAACTGACCAGCCAGGACAAGTCCTGTGGGCAACTGGCCACCCGTAGTACCAGATTATGTGGTGCTCTGGTTAGACCTCTTTTCAATTTATGCAAGGACTAGGCCAGGCAGTAAATCGTCAACACCAATTTATAGTCCCGGAAGACTACAGGTATTGGTAGCACCTATCTACCCCCGGATTGCAATACACCAAGATGCGGTCTGAACATCAAGGAAACATGCCCGGGGGGGCCTAGACTCAGGACAGTACCAACAAAAAAAAAAAGTAACTAACATTACAGAAACTAACACTTTACATTTGACAACAAGACAACAGGAGATAGATATTTCTCCAGCCGCCCATCCCAACCATGGTTACTATTTCCTCACGTTCCAAAGCAACCCCGTTAGACCGCTCGGAGCTCACCACTTACCTTCTCTCTTCCAACCCCTTACTTGTAATTAAATTAAGCCTTCATATTAGAATTCTATCTTAAATGTAAAACATAATTTTATTTAATAAAATGTTCACTGAATTAAAACAATAAATGAATAAATAAAAATAAATAAAATATTATTAAATACAAAATGACGTATGATGACACAATATAACAATTCAATTTTTACTAACGTCTCTAAAATCTATTAGTGATATTCACAATGACTGCTATCAGGCGTTTTTACTAGGGTGATCGACTCGATTTTTCAACCGGTTTTAAAACCGTTTTTTTCTGCTTTACCAGTGTCGGTTTTTTCTTAATGTTGATTTTTCGAATATCGAATAACCCGGTTTTTTCACTTTTTAAAAACCGGTTTCGAATACTTTTATTTCCTTTGTATTCAAAGATTATTTAAATGAAATTTTTAAGTAAATAATAACATGTACAGCTAAATTTTAAAAATATTTGAGTCGAGGAACTAGCGTATATTTTTCTAAAGCTCCTTTGGTTAAACTTTTTTGATTTTCCTAATTAATTAAAAAAATTTATTTGTAAAATTGATAACTGTTTGATAAAATTTTATTAATCTTAAGATTATATTCCAATTACAATAATTAATTTACGGCTGAAATTTTATGGAAGTGTTGGAATGCCTATGCAAATTTCATAAACAGGGCTTTTAAAATAATCTAGGATTACATAGTACCTTATGTTTAACAGAAGTGTCCCACTTTTTTCCTAATTTTTATACCCACGATCAAAAAAGATGGGGGGTATATTGATTTTGTCATTCCGTTTGTAACACATCGAAATATTGGTCATAGACCCATAAAAGTATATATATTCCGGGTCCTTATTAAATTCTAAGTCGATCTAGCCATGTCCGTCCGTCTGTCTGTTGAAATCACGATAGGGACCACACGAGAGGAGCTAGACAGTTGAAATTTTGCATAAATATTCTCTATTGTTAAGGTTTGTTTGGTATTAGCCCTAAATGCAAGTATAGCGATGAAATTCGACATAAATAAGTTTCATGTGAGCCAAAATTTTTCTACCAAATTTTTTCAGGATCGGTCCATAATTGACCCTACCCCCTATATAAGGTCCCCTTTAGAAAATTACTTTAACACTCATTACTGGTCCAAAAATGCGAGTATAGCGATGAAATTCGGTATAAGTAAGTTTCTTACGAATAAATAAATGACCCTATCCCCCATATAAGGTCCCCTTCTGAAAATGACTTTAGCGATCATTACTGGCTAAAAAATATGAATATAGCAATAAAATTTTACACAATTAAGTTCCTCGCGAGCCAAAATCTTTTTAATAACTTTTATGTGGATAGGTCCATAATTGGCCCTACTCTCCCTATTGGGTCCACTTCAGGAAATAGCTTAAACGCTCATTACTGTCTTAAAAATACGAGTAAAGCGATGAAATGCTACACACGTAAGTTTCTTACGAGCCAAAACCTCTGTACCAATTTTTTTGGATCGGCCCATAAATGACCCTTCCCCCATATAAGGTCCCCCTCTGCAAATAACTACAATGCTCATTACTGGCTTAAAAATATGAATGTGACGAAAATTGACGCACATAAGTTTAATGCGTGCCAAAATCTCTCCACCAAATTTAGGGAGGATCGGTCCATAATTTAATTTTCAGAAAATTACTTAAACGATCATTACTGGCTTAAGAATATAAGTTATGAAATTCGCTCCGAATTTCATGCGGAATGTGTTGGTAATATACAAAAGGTTCCCTTCAGGAAAGAGTTTTGGTTAATAACTACGAGTGTTCCTTATTTAAAATACGAGTATGGCGCTGAAATTTTGCATAAACAAGTCCTATACATAATCTATGTACAAAATTTTATGAGTATCGGTTCATAATTGACGCTCACGGTTTAAGAATTGAAATAAAATATTTGTTTTTTTTTTTAAATTAATATTTTGGTAGTTCAAAAGAGCTCTGGCCATAATTGACTTAAGCCATATTCCAAATATCACCCTGATGTTTATAGGGGAGCATTCCTTTTACGGCATACGGTTTGATTGTGGGTATATGAGATTCGGCACAGCCGAATATAACACTCTTACTTGTTTTATATTAATGAAATAATGTAAATCAGATGACTAGATCTATAGTTATAATCTCTTAAACTGTTAAAATCATTTCGGGCCATGTTTTATTAATCAAATTTAAACATAAACATTAAGTTTTTCAAATTAAAATATATTTTTTTATTTATAATGAAAAACCGGTTAACCGTTTTTTTCTGAATTTGAAAAAAATCAACCGGTTTTTCTTAAATGTCAACTATTCGAACTATTCGAAAACCGGTTTTTGGAAAATGTCGAATAATCGATCACCCTAGTTTTTACACACCGCAGGAAACAAATCTCACCCAAAATAAAACGCTTATTTGTCCAGCACAACATTGCCAGATACACGATATGGTCTTTACTATTTAATTTTCCTGTACCTGTTCTAAAGAGCTTTTTAAATCGAGGGGGAAGTATCTATGTTAAAAAAATCAAACTTATGAAATATTTACGTGGTTTTCTTTTGGTTAGTGTTCCTACAACCTGATATTATTCTTTAATTGCGAGGCACACTAATTACAAACAAATATACATATACTTTTTAAACGAATTTCTTAAAACTAATGGATAACTGATACACAGCTTTAATTATTATAAAAATTATCCTCTCAGATTATTTACACCGTATTTTCTTGTCTTTTGCTCGGCTATTAATCTTTTCTTTTATGTATGTAAATATAAAGATAAGGTTACCTGTTATTGGTTATAGGGAGTTAAACTTCTGGAGAACCTTTTCCGAGATTCTTCCCAGGAAGAGTGTGGTTTCCGTTATGAATTGATTCTGGTCCTGCTCCAGATAAAAACCAGTCTCAAGCTATTTCAAAATATTAATATTCATAAGCTTTTGCCCAGAAAAACTAAAAAATATCTAATAACTTACGTTCTCCAATTTTTTCATAAAATTTTGCAGGATTAAACTTCTTGTTATTTCTAGCTTTCCCTGTTGCGGTAACCTTAGTTTTTTTTTTCTTCAATAAAATTTAACGCCTCAAGCTTTTGCTATACCATAGACACCAAAATACACATATATATTGACCAACAAATAATATATATTTTTCTTATAAATTGTTGTGTTACCTTTTCTTTTAGATAAAGTTTTAATTTTATTCACAAAGAGAAATGTTTATTGCTGTTGTTTTCTTCTATTATAGGAAATTAAAACAAATGCTTGTACTTTAATTTATTTCCCTTTTTAGTATTGAGTGCACTTTTTACTGTCTTCACTCTTTGACGTTCAGAATCTTTCTCATCTCACCTAATTTACAACCTATAAATTTATGTATACTCTGGATTAACTGACCATTCCAATACAGCCATCTTTTTTTTTAATTCCCTCGAAATTTGGGTATCTGAACATATATACATATATCTCTTCCTACGAAAATTTATTTTTAAACGTAAATTCATTCATCCGTCTTATTACTACGCACTCTACTGTAAAAATCATTCACAATAGACCCCAACAATGAACATACATATTAACGTTTAGCAACACTGGACAACATATGTTTTACTTTCATTAAGAAAACAAAACATGGTAGCGTAAGTATCGTTCTGATCACATTTTTACAATTTTATTAATTTTCTTTTCAGGTAAAAACAGCGGGGCTTAACTGCGATTCGTATGTCGGGCGGTCGCATGAGCAGATTGGCAATCCCCACTAATCAAAAAAAGTAGACCATTCCGACTTAAGAAAAACATTAAAATTTAAAAAAAATGTAAGAGCACGGCCAAGGGGTAAGGCGCTGGTGTCGCTGGCCAAATCATAGTGCTCAAAAATCGTTAGACTAGGGTCCACCACGCAAAATTTTTTTAATATACACTCTACGTTCGGTACCCCAAAGTCCCACCGCAACAAAACACCGGGTTTCGAGATGAGGAATATGAGAAGGACGGTGTGTGTGGGAAATTGATTGTCCACGTGGGGAACTCCCACACCCTGGAGTCTCACTAGCCGGGCAAAAGTAATGTAATACAATTATGTGGTTCAGGTACTAAATTGCGGATGTGATAAAAGTGAAGCATTGTCAGATAAGAAAACACTATAAATATTCTCCTAAGGATGTTACTTTGTGGTCAATTTTTGTTTACAGGTAGATGTCAATCAATATGGACTAGATGGTATATTGCACTTTTGGAATTCTACAGGTAAGAACATACATGTGTAAAAAAATAAAAATTTGTATAATTACAAATGAAACATAAACAATATCAGGTACTACAAAAACAAAAAACCTTATTATGTTTGTCATAAACTAGTCTAAATAAATTTGTATAAATAGTCATATAAATGTGTTTCTTAAATTCTAATATTGCACTTAGTAAATTCTATCACAGATCAGTTAATTTCGTAATCGTTTTTATCTTTTTATATCTTTTGCATGGTAAATTCCTATAGATTTCCCTTGCACATTTTCCAACTCGTACATATTGTTGCCTACGGGTTTGAGTACACTTAATAAGCTTTTTGCAAAATTTAGCATTTCTATTTTTTTCAAAATCGCTTAAAATGTTGTTACGCCTATAGACTTCCTGTCCTGGTAGAAATTTAGTCTGACGTTCTCGTTTGTTGTATCTTTCAGCACTTTTCTCATATGCTTTGTGCATATTTTGTTTAATTTTTTCCCTTATCAATTCAAGCTTTTTACGCCTATAGACTTCCTGTCCTGGTAGAAATTTAGTCTGACGTGCTCGTTTGTTGTATCTTTCAGCACTTTTCTCATATGCTTTGTGCATATTTTGTTTAATTTTTTCCCTTATCAATTCAAGCTTTTCATCTCCTTTTAAATCTATTGTCTGGTGGTCCATTAATGATTTTAATTTTCTCGCTAGTTTATAATCAGAGCCGCTTGAGAACATATGAAACCCAAAAAGGGCGAAAAATGGTGTTACACCTATCGCAGAATGTACTGAAGTTCTCAATGCACACTCTATTTCAGACAAATACATGTCCCAATCACGATGATCTTCTTGCAGATATGCTCTAATAGCACTTAAAACGGATTGGTTTACTCTTTCTGTAGCGTTTGATTGGGGACTATAAAAGGCTGTTTTCATATGATGAATTTTATATGCCTGAATCATATCTTGAAAAGTTTTTGACACAAATTGCAGACCGTTATCGGAATGTATTATTTCAGGTACTCCAAACTTATGGAACATTTCATTTACTAGAAATTTTACAACATTACCCGCGGTAGCTTCTCTCATAGCTTTTAAAAACGTAAATTTTGTTAAATGATCTACAACTATAAATATATAGCAGTTTCCGGTTTTAGATCTAGGATTCTTTCCGAGAAAATCTACATATAATTTGTCAGTACTTCTGTACCGATTTCTGGCATCAGGGTTCGGTTAACAGATTTAACTTCCTTGACATGAATTAACGTAATTTTTTACCTGAACTGTCATTCTGGGCCAATAATAGAATCGTTTTACTCTTTCTAAAGTTTTAGCTATTCCGCCATGAGCTGCTATGTTATCATTGTGAGCTTTTTCAATAATGGTCTGAGTTAAGTTAGATGGAACCCATAGCTTCCACTCATAATGTTCTCCGAGATTTGGATCTACTAATGCTTTTCTAAAAACTTTACCGTCTACAACTTTCAAGTCAGGGAGGTGGTTCGCATTTTCCTTGATAATTTCAATTGATTCTAAATATTCTTCGCTTTCAAACTCTATAGTTTCGAAATCTAACAACTGTTCACTGTCTATTTCTTCTACAATACCCATGTTATCTAATGGCGATCTGGAAAGCATATCAGCGACTATATTTTCTGAGCCTTTACGATGATGTATTTCGAAATCATAGGCTTGTAATTGAAGTGACCAACTAGCTAGTCTTCCGCTTAGATCCTTGAGAGTCATTAGCCATTGGAGGCTAGCGTGGTCCGTAATAACGGTAAACGGCATCATTTCCACGTAGGGTCTAAACTTCTTTATTGCCATTATAGCCGCTAGACATTCTTTTTCAGTCACACTGTATTTTCGCTGACAAGAGTATTATAAGTATTTCAATTCTTGAAAACAAAATTGTGACTTTTTCAACCCAATAGTCAAGTGTGTTTTCTCTAAGCATTTCGCCACTTCTTCCAACAACCGTAAATGCTCCTCAAAAGTGCTTGAAATTACCAGCAGGACGTCAAGATACATGAACACGTTTTGTTTTATTCGTTGTGGCACCACTTTATCCATCAGTCTGCAAAGGCGTTGTGCCGCGTTGCAAAGACCGAATGGCATGACTCTGAATTGGTAGAGGGGACGTCCAGGAACTGTAAAGGCAGTATATGGCTTACTTTCCTCATCCAATTCAATCTGCCAAAATGCATACTTTAGGTCAACACTGCTAATATAGTAGGTTTCGTCGATTCGACTTAAGATTCCATCAATGTTTTGTAACGGGTAGGCATCATTTACGGTAATGTTATTCAATTTTCTTGCATCGAGGCAAAAGCGGTTCTTTCCAGGTTTGCGAACTACAGTTGTTCGATTACTCCATGGGCTTTCGCTTTCTTCTGTGACGTTCAACTTAAGCATTGTATCGATTTCTGCGTATGTTATTTCTTGTACTGCCGGCGAAATAGGATAACGGCGGTCTTTAACAGGCACTGCACCTTCAACTAATTTTATGGTGTGTTTTTCAAGTGGCGTAAACCCCAGTCCATCTTCCTCGAATGTTTTGAAAAGTCCTATTACCCTATTAAGATCACCTTTCTGTTCTAAACTTAATGTATGCGGTTTCATTTTAAATTCTAATTCCTTATTTACTAAATCTTGTGGTACTTGCTCAATCCTAATTTCATATGTTCTTATTATTTCGGGAACTAATCCAAACGCCTCCCAGAAGTCTATACCTAAATATAATTCTTGTTCCAGCTCAGGACAGAGATACAATAACATCATATGTTCTTGATCTTTGTACTTAATGGATAATTTTGCTTTTCCTAGCACTCGGAGTTGTTGACCACTGGCAGTTTTCACATTGGTCAACATTGGATTAACCAGAATACCTAATCTATTTATTAGTTCCCTACAATTTTTACCAATGACACTAACAGATGCTCCTGAATCTAATAATCCTCTCATTTCATAACCATTTACTTCTACACTAACAAAAATTCTTGGATCTATGTCTATTTTATTTGACCTATGAATCGTTTCTATTATTTTTTTACTTAAGTTACGACGCTTATTGAATTCTTTCCTAAGTTTCACAATTCTTTCAGTTAATATCCCACTGGAGTTTGATCCGAATATCCTAGTTCTAACTTTATCATAATTTTTCTTTCTTATATGAACCGGAAGATAATGTCTAATCTGAGCTGTGTTTTGTTTTGTGTTCGCGTTATTAAGATGTTCTAACAAGTTTTCCTTATCACTTTCCTTTAGGTTTAGTCCCTTGATGATGCAGGGTTCTGCTTCTGTGAGTCCCCTGTCACCCGGGGTACACTTCGGGGTAGTTACATTTGGCTTGCCGCATTTATAACAGAACAATGTTCTTTGATCGGCTGGACACTCCATGTAAACATGACATACTTTGCAATTCCAACATATTAAAGGTTGTTTTTGTTGTTTTAAAGTTTGCTGGCCTAAACGTAAGGCTTCAAAATCCCTTACCTCTGGCGTTTCCATGTCCCCTTCTACTGGATATTCATTATCATCAAAATAAACTTCGTTTATTTGCCTCGTACGTGCCGGTGGTATTATGTTACGTGTTTCTCTTCTGGAAAAATTGCGATCAGCTTCATTGCACTCGATTCGCAATTGCTCAAGGGAGGAAACAGCTAACGGATACACGATTCTGGCTAGATACGGATTTATATTTCGTTTCATGATTTTTATCATGTCGTATTCGGGCATAGGTTGAGTAAGCTTTGTTATTAATTTATTCATTTCGTGGAAAAACATATCTATTGTTTCATTATTTTGCTGCTTTCTTTCCACCAGATCTCTCATCACCTCGAAATTGGAGCGTGGAGTCCGATATTGAGATAGCAGAGCAAGATGTAAGACAGGCCATTCAGTTAAACCATGTGTAAACGACCAATATCAATCTTTGACTGATTCGGCTACTAGGAGATAAAAATCCCTAACAACTTCCCTGTCTGGAATATTGTAGTGGGTTTTTAGATGCTCTAAGCGGAAAATAAAATCATCAATCCCCATGGTCTTGTTATCAAACACGATTCCTAGCTTGTCGATTCGAATTTGACGGAAGTCAAAGGAACTATTTCCGTTAGGCAGTATTCTATTGTTATGTTGTGTAGTACTATTCACTGGTGGAATTGAATTATTATTAGGTTCGAATTGGTTTTGGTAAGGTAAATATGTGTTTTCGTTGCTTGCATTTCCTAAATGTTCATTATTTCCATTCCTAGGTACGTTTCCGTTTCCTGTATTATTAGAAATACTAGACCCCGCGGCTTGTGTACTCGCATTTGCTAGTTGGTTGACGGCCTTCGCCAGATTTCCTATCGTCTTCCTAACTTCGGTCATTTCGTCTTGAACCATCTTCCTAACTTTCTGCTTTAGGGACCTCTGTACCATAAGTGCTTCATCCGCAACTAGTTCCCTAACATCTGGACCTATGTTTCCGTTTGCGGTATTTGCTTCATCTGAGGGTGCCCTAAATCCTGAATCAGGTGTTCTAGTGGAAGTATTCCCATGAGCCGTTGTCATTATCGTGCCTGACAAGTCTGTAAATTGGGACCCTATGTTAGCATTTTCGTTGGAATTAGCCATACTTTGAGTTCTTGGTTTATATACCCTTCTTTGTTTTGGATTAGAGTGGTTTACCGTTCGATTCAAATCAAATTCGGGTAACCTACTTCGCTTCCTATTACCTTGTACACTTGATGATTTACTATTAGTTTCTATACTGGTATTGCGCTCTTTGTTTTTAGATTGGTTTCTAGTCTGGATGCTCATTACTTTCTACAAAAAAAGGAAATCACAACCTAATACTTCTGCTTTGTTTTCCCTTTTAATTAACAGGTAACCATATGTATATATCTTATAATCTTTAAAATTTTGAATTATGTATGTGTTGTAAATAATTAAATTGCTCTAAAACATAAAAAAATCTTAAAACATCTATGCAATCAAAAAGGAAAAAATTTATAACTATTAAAAATAAACTAAATAGACAAATGAAAAAAATGAAACAATAATAACAAAAAATAATAAATAATGATAAGAAATAATAATAAATAAAAACAAGTAAGAGTACTATATTCGGCTGTGCCGAATCTTATATACCCTTCACCATGATGTGTTAAAAAGCAGTCATTACAATTTTATTACAAAACAAGTTAGAGTGCTATATTCGGCTGAGCCGAATCTTAAATACCCTCCACCAGCAACTTTTGTATTAATACATTTCTAATTAATAAAATATTTATAGAAATAAGTTTTCTCATGTCTTAAATAGAAAAATCCCAAGATTTAAACAGCTTAAATCTACTATAATTCCAAGATTTATAGAACATTAGAAATGACACTTTCATTTAAATTTTTATAGCGCCCTAAGATATGCTTTAGCGATATCTCGTATTTGCATGTATGCATGTGTGTGAAAGATTTAAGGATTTTAAAAATACATACATATATACAATTTTGTTCTACACAAATTGATAATGCAAATAGTTAAATACGGTTAAAGCGCTTTTAGGGGCAGGACCTAGTATGAGAGATATGACCAAACATAGACCGATCGTAAAAATTTTTTGAAATAGCATTAAGTGCTTTTTGCATTACAAAATAGTATTTATGAACAAAAATAGTATTTATTTATATCATTATTTGGTAATGAGTTATGCGCGTTTAAGTGTTTTTCTGAAAGGGACCTTGTATGGGAGCTATGATCAATTATGGATCGATAGGAAAACAATTTCACAGTAATATTTCTCTGTATATGAGCAATATTTTTGCCAAACTTTATATGGATATCTTAATTTAGTAATGAGTTATGTGCGTTTAAGTGATTTTCGGGAGGGGGTCTTGTATGGGAGCTATGTCCAATTATGGACCGATCGGAAAAAAATTTCACAGTAATATTTCTATGCATATGGGCAATACTTGTACCAAATTTTATTTGGATATCTTAATTTAGTAATGAGTTATGCGCGTTTAAGTGATTTTCGGGAGGGGACCTTGTATGGGAGCTTTGATCAATTATGGACCGATCGGAAAAAAATTTCACAACAATATTTCTGTGCATATGAGTAATATTTGTACCAAATTTTATATGGACATCTTAATTTAGTTATGAGTTAAGCGCGTTTAAGTGATTTTCGGGAGGGGGTCTTGTATGGGAGCTATGTCCAATTATGGACCGATCGGAAAAAAATTTCACAGTAATATTTCTATGCATATGGCAATACTTACACCAAATTTTATTTGGATATCTTAATTTCGTAATGAGTTATGCGCGTTTAAGTGATTTTCGGGAGGGGACCTTGTATGGGAGCTTTGATCAATTATGGACCGATCGGAAAAAAATTTCACAGTAATATTTCTGTGCATATGAGTAATACTTGTGCCAAATTTTATATTGATATGGATATCTGAATTTAGTAATGAGTTATGCGCGTTTAAGTGATTTTCGGGAGGGGACCTTGTATGGGAGCTATGACCAATTATGGACCGATCGAAAAAAATTTTCACAGTAATATTTCTGTGCATATGAGTAATACTTGTGCCAAATTTTATATTGATATGGATATCTGAATTTAGTAATGAGTTATGCGCGTTTAAGTGATTTTCGGGAGGGGACATTGTATGGGAGCTATGACCAATTATGGACCGATCGGAAAAAAATTTGACAGTAATATTTCTATGCATATGGGCAATACTTATACCAAATTTTATATGGATATCTTAATTTAGTACTGAGTTATGCGCGTTTATGTGATTTTCGGGAGGGGACCTTGTATGGGAGCTATGACCAATTATGGACCGATCGGAAAAAACTCTCACAGTAATGTTTCTATGCATATGGGCAATACTTACACCAAATTTTATTTGGATATCTTAATTTAGTAATGAGTTATGCGCGTTTAAGTGATTTTCGGGAGGGGACCTTGTATGGGAGCTTTGATCAATTATGGACCGATCGGAAAAAAATTTCACAACAATATTTCTGTGCATATGAGTAATATTTGTACCAAATTTTATATGGACATCTTAATTTAGTTATGAGTTAAGCGCGTTTAAGTGATTTTCGGGAGGGGGTCTTGTATGGGAGCTATGTCCAATTATGGACCGATCGGAAAAAAATTTCACAGTAATATTTCTATGCATATGGGCAATACTTGTACCAAATTTTATTTGGATATCTTAATTTAGTAATGAGTTATGCGCGTTTAAGTGATTTTCGGGAGAGGACCTTGTATGGGAGCTATGATCAATTATGGACCGATCGGAAAAAACTTTCACAGTAATATTTCTATGCATATGGGCAATACTTACACCAAATTTTATTTGGATATCTGAATTTAGTAATGAGTTATGCGCGTTTAAGTGATTTTCGGGAGGGGACCTTGTATGGGAGCTATGATCAATTATGGACCGATCGGACAAAATTTTCACAACAATATTTCTGTGCATATGAGTAATATTTGTACCAAATTTTATATGGATATCTTAATTTAGTTATGAGTTAAGCGCGTTTAAGTGATTTTCGGGAGGGGACCTTGTATGGGAGCTATGACCAATTATGGACCGATCGGAAAAAAAATTAACAGTAATATTTCTATGCATATGGGCAATACTTATACCAAATTTTATTTGGATATCTTAATTTAGTAATGAGTTATGCGCGTTTAAGTGATTTTCGGGAGGAGACCTTGTATGGGAGCTATGTCCAATTATGGACCGATCCAAAAAATTTTTCTTCTGAAAGAATTCTATTGACATAAGATTTTAATTTGTAAAATTTTGTGAAGATATCGACATTGTGGCGGAAGTTATTAACAAAAAACCCATTTTCCGGGAATATGTACTTTTGTATGGGAGGTATATGAAATTGTGGACTGATTCTGGCAATTTTCAGCAGGGATCAAGATCTTGTGCAGAAACAAATGTATGGTGATTTTCATGGACTTATCTTGCATAGTTTTCGAGAAAACTACATCAGAATGTGTAAAAAATGCTTATTTTTTTCCGAGGTTGTTTTAAATTTTGATTCATAACTTTTCCCGGTGTGAACCGATTTTGCCCATTTGCAATACCAAACAACTTAGGAAAATGAAGAACATTTTGGGTGAATTTGGTTAAGCTCTATTGCTTCGTTTTATCGTGAGCGTGTTTTACACAGACAGACGGACAGACGGACATAGCTAAATCGACTCAGAATTTGATAAGGACCCAGAATATATATACTTTGTTGGGTCTCAGATGAATATTTCTTGGTGTTACACACGGAATGACAAAGTTATATATACCCTCTATCACCACTGATGGTGGTGCAGGGTATAATAATAATAAATAATAATATCAAAATAATAAAATAATAGTTTCAAATGAACAACCTAATAATATAAATAAAAATGATAAAATGTTATAATAATTTATTAATGAATAACTAAAAAAAATAAAATAAATAACTCAAAACACAATAGTGATAAAAATACTGTTAAATAAATATAAAATAAAACTTTTCGTAATGAAAATTAATAGTTGACTATCTTCAATGTTTCTTATTTAAGATCTATAGTATAAGTTATTTAAAAAAAAAAATTGTTAAATATTCTTAATATAGGGGCGGTAAAAGATAGGTGGTGGTGCATGCGGTTATATATTTAAAAGGCTCTCGTTACATAAAGAGTTTCTGTATTGATGTCTCTAAGTCGATACTAACAAATAAACAAACTTTAAGGTTTCAGTTTACCTATTGACATATTCCTACGGATTTGCCATTGACCCTCTTGGTAGCATTTTAATACATCAGACCTCTAGCTATAATCCAGAGCGGCTATTAAAATGATTCCTGGACTGTAAACACTCTCTTAAATGAATTTTTACTAGTGGACTATTAGTTACAATAAGGTATTTTTTTTAACTCTTATGATCTTTGTCACACTTAATGATTTATAATTTCTTCCAGTTTTCAAAGAGTTTACCGTTGATGACCTGTACTACAGACTTCTGGAATTGAAATTCAGAACGGCTACGGGCCATTTCAGGGTATCATACTAGGACTAAAAGAAATTACTAAGGCTATTGCTTTTTACTCTAGTGGTCTATTATATTGTGTGTAGGTTTTCATACACAATATTATTTTCTAAATTGGTGTATTGTTACGTGTCCCTTAGGAGCACTGGGCTGAATCGTGGCCTGACTAACTTTCGGCATAACATACTCAGAGGTGGTCTCTCCCTTCAACCTAGACTCAGGACAGTAACAAAAAAAAAAAAAAGTAACTAACATTACAGAAACTAACACTTTACATTTGACAACAACACAACAGGAGATAGATGTTTCTCCAGCCGCCCATCCCAACCATGGTTACTATTTCCTCACGTTCCAAAGCAACCCCGTTAGACCGCTCGCAGCTCACCACTTACCTTCTCTCTTCCAACCCCTTACTTGTAATTAAATTAAGCCTTCATATTAGGATTCTATCTTAAATGTAAAACATAATTTTATTTAATAAAATGTTCACTGAATTAAAACAATAAATAAATAAATAAACTAAAATATTATTAAATACAAAATGACGTATGATGACACAATATAACAATTCAATTTTTACTAACGTCTCTAAAATCTCTTAGTGATATTCACAATGACTGCTATCAGGCGTTTTTACACACCGCAGGAAACAAATCTCACCCAAAATAAAACGCTTATTTGTCCAGCACAATATTGCCAGATACACGATATGGTCTTTACTATTTAATTTTCCTGTACCTGTTCTAAAGAGCTCTTTAAATCGAGGGGGAAGTTTCTATGTTAAAAAAAATCAAACCTTTAAAATATTTACGTGGTTTTCTTTTGGTTAGTGTTCCTACAACCTGATATTTTTCTTTAATTGCGAGGCACACTAATTACAAACAAATATACATATACTTTTTAAACGAATTTCTTAAAACTAATGGATAACTGATACACAGCTTTAATATTATAAAAATTATCCTCTCAGATTATTTACACCGTATTTTCTTGTCTTTTGCTCGGCTATTAATCTTTTATTTTATGTATGTAAATATAAAGATAAGGTTACCTGTTATTGGTTATAGGTTAAACTTCTGGAGAACCTTTTCCGAGATTCTTCCCAGGAAGAGTGTGGTTTCCGTTATGAATTGATTCTGGTCCTGCTCCAGATAAAAACCAGTCTCAAGCTATTTCAAAATATTAATATTCATAAGCTTTTGCCCAGAAAAACTAAAAAATATCTAATAACTTACGTTCTCCAATTTTTTCATAAAATTTTGCAGGATTAAACTTCTTGTTATTTCTAGCTTTCCCTGTTGCGGTAACCTTAGTTTTTTTTTCTTCAATAAAATTTAACGCCTCAAGCTTTTGCTATACCATAGACACCAAAATACACATATATATTGACCGACAAATAATATATATTTTTCTTATAAATTGTTGTGTTACCTTTTTTTTTAGATAAAGTTTTAATTTTATTCACAAAGAGAAATGTTTATTGCTGTTGTTTTCTTCTATTATAGGCAATTAAAACAAATGCTTGTACTTTAATTTATTTCCCTTTTTAGTATTGAGTGCACTTTTTACTGTCTTCACTCTTTGACGTTCAGAATCTTTAATAATTTACAACCTATAAATTTATGTCTACTCTGGATTAACTGACCATTCCAATACAGCCATCTTTTTTTTAATTCCCTCGAAATTTGGGTATCTGAACATATATACATATATCTCTTCCTACGAAAATTTATTTTTTTAAATACCCTTTGTCTCACTTTAATTTGAATTATCTACATTTGACACGCCCACGATATAACACATAAATTTTAAAACGAAAAGGAAACGTAAATTCATTCATCCGTCTTATTACTACGCACTCTACTGTAAAAATCATTCACAATAGACCCCAACAATGAACATACATATTAACGTTTAGCAACACTGGACAACATATGTTTTACTTTCATTAAGAAAACAAAACATGGTAGCGTAAGTATCGTTCTGGTCACATTTTTACATGCCTTGACGGCTTTATTTTACAGTCGTCTTTTTCATCCACTGGATAGACTTGGGACGGTCTACCACGCGCCCCTGAATCCTTTTATGAATAACTTTGTACATGGCTGGATGGAAGGATGTAGGAATTTCCAAAGTCAATTCGAACCCAATAATTGCCCCGACAAGTTCAGTGGTGGACCTCAACCATGAGTCGCGTATAATGAAACAATATGCATCCTGTTGAGATGACAACAGCATCGAGAACTTCCCTAAATTCTCCGGTAAATGCTAGGAGTTTTCATCAGCTATGATTGGTTTCTCAATCACTCAAGTGCATCTGAATTTTTTTATATTACTTATAATTTGAATGTTATATTCAATAAAAACATAATAATTATGGAAAAATATGAGTATTTTCATTCGCAATTTAGTTAAATCTTGAATTAAGATAATTAATTGTTTATATTTGAAATAAAAATAATTACGAAATTAATCAAATCCATTAAAATTTTTTTTGAAAAATGCTTCCGAGTCCAATTACATAAATTAATTACAATAATACTGCTTTAATTGATTGTTTTGCCACTTATTTTCCAATTAACATTTTTAATTTTCAGTTAATTAATAGTATCATTTTGATGATCAGACTGCTTTAAGCCATACTATCGACAATCCGTTCCTCAAGCTTTTGCTATACCATAGACACCAAAATACACATATGTATTGACCGACAAATAATATATATTTTTCTTATAAATTGTTGTGTTACCTTTTCTTTTAGATAAAGTTTTAATTTTATTCACAAAGAGAAATGTTTATTGCTGTTGTTTTCTTCTATTATAGGCAATTAAAACAAATGCTTGTACTTTAATTTATTTCCCTTTTTAGTATTGAGTGCACTTTTTACTGTCTTCACTCTTTGACGTTCAGAATCTTTAATAATTTACAACCTATAAATTTATGTCTACTCTGGATTAACTGACCATTCCAATACAGCCATCTTTTTTTTTAATTCCCTCGAAATTTGGGTATCTGAACATATATACATATATCTCTTCCTACGAAAATTTATTTTTTTAAATACCCTTTGTCTCACTTTAATTTGAATTATCTACATTTGACACGCCCACGATATAACACATAAATTTTAAAACGAAAAGGAAACGTAAATTCATTCATCCGTCTTATTACTACGCACTCTACTGTAAAAATCATTCACAATAGACCCCAACAATGAACATACATATTAACGTTTAGCAACACTGGACAACATATGTTTTACTTTCATTAAGAAAACAAAACATGGTAGCGTAAGTATCGTTCTGGTCACATTTTTACATGCCTTGACGGCTTTATTTTACAGTCGTCTTTTTCATCCACTGGATAGACTTGGGACGGTCTACCACGCGCCCCTGAATCCTTTTATGAATAACTTTGTACATGGCTGGATGGAAGGATGTAGGAATTTCCAAAGTCAATTCGAACCCAATAATTGCCCCGACAAGTTCAGTGGTGGACCTCAACCATGAGTCGCGTATAATGAAACAATTTGCATCCTGTTGAGATGACAACAGCATCGAGAACTTCCCTGAAGTAAAAGGTCTACTAAATCAGCACTAGTCTCCTGTCGGGTTAGGAGTCTTTCCCGATCAGTTCTATTCTCAGATCATAAAGAACAATCTAAGGAATAACAGGCAACTACCAAGTGTCAACCTGAAAATTCTCCAAACTATACTGGCGCTCTACTACGCCAAGTGTAAGAGATACTCAACGGGTTCAGGAATCCAGCATAAGTTGCTCAGTCACATCACCCAGTGACAGTTTATCTAAGTTTTCTTTTATTGTTTCTTTCAGATTATTATTTCTTGGTACATGACCCTAAATTCTCCGGTAATGCTAGGAGTTTTCATCAGCTATGATTGGTTTCGCAATCACTCAAGTGCATCTGAATTTTTTTATATTACTTATAATTTGAATGTTATATTCAATAAAAACATAATAATTATGGAAAAATATGAGTATTTTCATTCGCAATTTAGTTAAATCTTGAATTAAGATAATTAATTGTTTATATTTGAAATAAAAATAATTACGAAATTAATCAAATCCATTAAAATTTTTTTTGAAAAATGCTTCCGAGTCCAATTACATAAATTAATTACAATAATACTGCTTTAATTGATTTTTTTGCCACTTATTTTCCAATTAACATTTTTAATTTTCAGTTAATTAATAGTATCATTTTGATGATCAGACTGCTTTAAGCCATACTATCGACAATCCGTTCCAAGGTTTTAAGTAGGAAGACCTATCGGTCGATAGGACTTAGATGTCGCATAGCTAGGTTTCAAAATCCCGGGATTCGGGATTTTGAAAATTGCAATTTCGGGATCCTGGGATTTTTCGGGATTACATAAATTTAATTATTTTATATATGAAAATCTTCAAAAATTGATGTTTGTAAAGAAAATTGTTTAATTTTGTAGAAATTTAGCAGACAGAAGATATATTTAAATTAAAACAATCCAATAAATTCCAAATTTTAAATAAAAAACTTTTAGAATTTCATCATTTCTGAAACCTTTTAACTACATACATACTTCTAAAGAGAAATAAAGATCAAGTTCCGAAATTAGACGTAAGCACTTTTTAAAACCGTATATACTGTTCCATGTGAACTAATAATTATAACAGAGTCCAATTCAATTATTCGAATATCAATCTAGAACAGTCACGAGCAAAACTGAAATTCTAATGCACGCGTGCATAGGCCAAGAAATTCTGCTGACGCTTTGTTGACACACCTACACTATAAGCTTGTGTGTATTAGTGTGTCTGTGTTTTACTAAAATGACCACTTGTTTGTTGCTTTGTTACGATCTCAGAGATCAAAATCAAATCAGTTGCTGTTCAGCTTTTGTAGAAGCAAGATCACGTTGCGGATTTTTTTATGCTTATGATTTTTTCTCTTTTATTACACCTAGCAAAATGTTTGATATAAATTGGGAAAATGATTTCTTTTTTATAGAAAACATGGACGGTGAGGCACAATGCGTCGTATGTTATAAAATTATATGTAGAAAAGCTTTATTTTTTTTTGAAAAGGCATTATGAAACTTGCCATGGACCCTTAAATGACCTTAGGGGACATGACAGAAAAGTAACGTTGTTGCAATTAAAAGCAGAGTTTTTCTTAAAATTTATAATTAATGAAACAACAGCAAATAATTGCAACAATCTTCCTTTAAATAGCCAAAAAAAATCATTGCCTCATAAAAAGGCATCTTATGTAGTTGCTTTATCGTTAGCAAAACAATGTCGCCCATTTGAGGATGGCATTTTTTTCTTAAATTTAACTACAGATATTTTGAGTTGTTTTGGAGAAAAATGCCATGAAACTATGAAACTCTGCCAGGATATACCATTATCTCGTCGTACTATAACAAGAAGAACGGAAGATATAAGCAAATTTATTAAAATGTCAGCAAAAGAAAGATTAATTAATTGCAAATATTTTTCGATTTCTCTAGATGAGAGTACGGATATCAATAATATTTGCCAGTTAATTATTTGTATTAAAACAGTTAATGCAAATTTAGAGTGCTTCGAAGAAATGTTTGAAGTGGTTTCACTTCATGGTCATGTAACAGGACAAGTTCTGTATGATGCATTAGATGTTAATGTTTTTGCATTTGCTGACAAAAATAAATTAGCCTCAATATGTTCGGATGGAGCAAAGGTAATGAGAGGCAAAAATAAAGGACTTTTGGGCATTTTAAACAAAAATGGAATAAATTGCCCAGCATTCCATTGTGTCATACACCAACAAGCTCTTTTCTCCAAAGAGTCGGGTATGAAAAATACAATGGATGTTTTTGTAAAAATAATAAATATAATAAGAGGGGGAACAATTCTCTGACACACAGAAAATTTAAAGATTTTCTAGAAAACCTTAATTCGGATTATGGAGATTTACTTTTATATACCGAAGTCCGTTGGCTAATTCGAGGCAAAAGTTTGGAAAGACTTTTCCATTTAAGAAAAGAAGTACTCGAATTTTTAAAAACTTTATCCAATAAAGATACAAAACACCTTACTAATTGTCTTGAAAATCCCGACTTTCTATTAGATTTCGCATTTTTATGTGATATTACCGAGATATTAAATGACCTTAATTTATGCCTGCAAGGTAAAAATATAAAAATATTTCATTTGAATAGAATTATTCACCAATTTAGTACAAAATTAGATCTCTTAATAAATCAATTAAAAAGTAATAGTATATCAAATCTTAAGAAAACTTCATCAATATTCATAGAATTTAATTTTAATACGTTTGATTGTATTCAGAAATACGCCAAAATAGTTGAGTCCATAAAAAAGAATTACAATGACAGATTTCAAGACTTAAAATTTATAAAAAAAAAACAATAGAAATACATATAATCCCCTTAGATGTGAAATAGAAGAGCAAGATGCTTTTCTTCACGAAGAATTGCATAAAATGCGTAATGATTTTGAAGTTCCTATGGAATCTGGGGAAAAATTTTGGCAAAAGATACAAAATATTTCAATTTAAAAAACGAAATATATAAGCTATATTCCATGTTTGGCACCACATATAACTGTGAGGTGGCATTCTCAAGTATGAAACTGATTTTAAGTAAATTGCGGAATAGGTTAACCGATCAACACATTGGTGACTTATTGCGTATTAAGGAATATAAAGGAAACATTGATTTGGATAGATTAGTTGAACTTTAAATTAAGTTCAGTTAATATCTCGGTAATATCCCTTAAAAGTTCGAAATCGAATAGAAAGTCGTGATTTTCTTAATGATATTTCAGTAGTTTTATTTAATACTACTTTTTAAAAATACTACTACTTTTCTTAAATGAAAAACTCTTTCCCTTTATTCCATTTTTGTTTAAAATGCCCAAAAGTTCATGAGTTTTTCTCGTCGTAAAAAGTATTTGCAATAGAAAACAAATTTCAAAACTTTTCTCAGTGTACCACCATTTTGTTATAACGTGCAGTCACCTCTCTGCTGCTTAACGCACACAAATATACACATGGTGGTATGTGTTTGCCCATGACTGATCTAGAACCTTTTCTTTGAAAAATATTTGGAATTTTTCCTTTACATGGTGCTTAAAATTAAGGTCTTTATTTTAAGCCATACTATCGACTATCCGTTCCAAGGTTTTAAGTAGGAAGGACCGAAGACTTATCGGTCGATAGGACTTAGATGTCGCATAGCTAGGTTTCCCTGGTTTGGGTGTAAATATTACCCTTCATCCTGCCATTTAATGGAGGTATATGTAAGTTTTAGGGATGCCAAACGGGACTGGTTTTTAAAAATCCCGGGATTCGGGATTTTAAAAATTCCAATTTCGTGATCCTGGGATTTTTCGCGATTTTACGGGATTTCGGGATTACATAAATTTAATTATTTTATATATGAAAATCTTTAAATCTTCATGTTTGTAAAGAAAATTGTTTAATTTTGTGGAAATTTAGCAGACAGAAGATATATTTAAATCAATGTTGCCCAAAATCGCGATTCCCTATCACTCGAGATAGGGCAAGAAATTTCTGCGGACGTTGCGTTGACTCACCTACACTCATAGCTGCCAGATTTGACGATTTATCGTCATTTTGACGATTCTTCGCTTCAAAAATAGCAAAGTGACGATTTGACGATTTTTTCCTTGAAACTGACGATTTTTAAAAAATTAAAAAAATTAAAGATTTTTTTTTTTTTTTTTTTTTGTTTTACAGTGAAAAAAAGGAAATTAATATTAAACTTGGAATTCAGTAAAAATAGAATTTATATTATAATGAAAACTAGAAGTTAAATTCTATTATAAAACATTCTAAGTCGAAAAAGTGTGTTTTGAGTTTTAAGCTCTCAAAGCTTAAACATATTTTACATCTAAATGTGTATGTTATGTACATTATTTCTTATAACTTTTGAAGAGATCGACAGATCTGAACCAAATTTTCACACTGTATAAGTTAAATCCAGTACAAACAAGTTTTGTAAAAGAACTAAATTTTACGAAGAAATCTCACCAAGTTTATTCTTTTTATATCTACCCAGCAAAAAATAGTGCATCCTCTGAAGCAGATTTGTAAGGCAGAGAGCAGTTGTTACTGCTTCCACTTGTTATAAAAGAATATATGATTTTTATATGGGATTCCTCTCGTAGAGGCTCTGCCTAAGGAATCCAAAATGTGCATATTTCATATTGTTGAAATTGCGCTAATTTCAGTGAATTAATATTATTTTTCAACACTGAACATTGATTTAAATTTAGAAAGATGCAAAAATTAAGTGATTTTAGAGCTGTTGAGAAGCAAATTTGTACACCACAAACAATAATTGCTGAATTTATGCCTTCCAAAATCTTTTTTGTAAGGCAATAATTTTAAGATGCATTAGAAGAAGGAGTTAAAGATGCAGTAGTTATATTTATTGCTTCCAAATCAAGAATATTTTTTGTTGGATAAGTACTTGTTTACACAAAACTTTAAAAAATTTTACAAACAGTTTTATGCTTAAAAAGATTAAAATATTATTTGTGCACCAAAACAAGCAATATTTTGATGCAACAAACTTTGAGAAATTTAAGGAAAAAGATGAACAAGTTTCTATACCTAAAAACTATATGTGAACACTATGTAATTTTAGCAGTATTTATGTTTGATATTTTTAAAAATGCCAGAACATTGAAAACATTATAGAACATTAGAAAAGAATTAACATTACTGTCGAATATTCTTCAAAACTCAAAGTTTATTGAATCTTGAGCAATAATATTCCGTATTTTTCGAATTTTACATAAATATGTATTAATATAATATATTTTTAAATATATTTCATCTTAAAATATTACAATATTTTTAATATTTTATAAACATTTTAAGCTTTTCATATTCTCCGATTTTTTTACGATTTCTTAAAACCAAAATGACGATTATTTAAAAATTTATCGGGAAATTGACGATTTTTTCAAAAATTCATCTGGCAGCCCTGTATACCAGTGTCGGTTTTTTCTAAATGTTGATATTTCGAATATCGAATATTTTTACTTTTTAAAAACCGGTTTCGAATACTTTTATTTGCTTTGTATTCAAAGATTAATTTTTTGATTTTCCTAATTAATTAACAATTTTTATTTGTAAAATTTATTGGAAAAATTTTATCAATCTTAAGATTATGTTCCAATTACAATAACACTATGCGACAAAAATAAATACCTGGGAAGTTACACTATTCTTCTGAAATGTGGATCCGAGTAGAACAAGAAAATGTTTTTTAAATTTTCCAAACACCTCCAAAGTCTTGAGTTACGGGTAAAAAACCGCGTTTTCGTACCTTATAAGTCAGTAACTTAGTTGAATCTGAACCGATTTCAAGTTTATCCACGGATTTAGAAAGCAGAACTGAGGCCTTTATAATGACATATATAACGTTTAAGTAACCTGGAGAGATATGTGTGAATTTCCGCACCGTTGTCCAAGTTTGGAGATGTGTTTTGAAATTATTTTATATGTGTTTATATATTTTATTTATATAGGAACCGTACTATTTATTGATTGATTAGAAAGCCCTGTCTATTCATGAGAAAAACGTAACTTTGTTTTTAAAAGTCCGTTAACAATTAGCGACGTTATTGATCTTTTTCTTACACAGAGAAAACAGTTTCGTTGTGGCAACCGAATTTGTTGCCAATCGAATTTGGTCGGTTACGACAATTATCACATCAATCGATTGTAATAGCCGAATATTTCAATACAAAGTACCGTATAATTTATATAGACTAACCGAAAATATTGGTTAACATAACTCCAAATGGTATTGAAAAATTCGAGCAAAATACTACTACCTCCGTAAGATGGCGTCTCTTTTCCTTTTCCACTGTCAAGCCCATCTTTGCTCGCTTTTCGGGGTTTCTTTTGAGATACCCTTACCTTCGAGAATGATTTCGCCGACGTGGTCGTCTTCATGATATCTATCTTGGCGTTGTCACCCTTACTCTCAGGATTCTGACTTGAGGTTCCTTTGAGTGAAGTATGGCTTGGCTTCGACTGTGTATTAGAAGACGGGGAGCACTTTTTCTTCTTAGGTTTATTCTCAGTTGTCAACTCTTCGGGAGACCTGATCCTCTTTGCCTCACATCTTGTGAGAGAGTCCGACTTTTCCTTTGGAGTGTCGTTGGATTGACTAACTATGATTTCCTGAAGCATCTTTTTCAGCTTCCTCCTCTGTGCTCCAGATAGTCTTTTCTTAATAATAGGTAGTTTAGCTATGCTATCACTCACTTGTTTCACCATTTGCCCTACTTCATCCTTTTTGGGATTTGCTATAATGGTGTTGTTATTATCTTCTGAGGATTCAGAGTCGGAACCCTCACCTATACTTAAAGGCTGAGGTAGCTTAGAGCTCTCTCCGAGTACATCCTTCTCTTTCACCCCTATGTTTTTGCTAATGGCATGCTGTACACTTGACGCATTGTCCGCCACGGAGGCCAAGGTACCCACCTCCGTAGTAGTATTTTGCTCGCGATTGCAGGATGACGACGACACGTGACTCGCGAGTGGATCAACACTTGCCGCCGGTACTGGGTTATTTAGGCCCTGCACCGTAACTTTCATCTTTTTATTTTTATTTTCCATGTTGTTTTTTTCCAGTTTTTGGTCCGCGGGGAATATAATATTCCCAGGTGGTGGACAATCTGCCCTCCCTCAGCTTGATTCAAACTAAAACTGGGGGAGGACAGATGGTCCATCACCACCCCCTATCCGCCACCCGGGGACGCGGTCGGTAGGAAAAACAGGAAAACTCCCCCATCCAAACATATGAAACGAAATACACCAAGAAACAAAAACAATATACACAAGGCAATGAAACACACAGCCATCCAAACATATGAAACGAAATACTCAATGAATAAGCAGTGTTGTTGTCGTTGCTTATATCAAAGCATGAAAAAAAATTTCTTTTTTATGAAATTTTCAGAGGTTGTCTCGGATTATTGCTCATATCTCCGGTATTTATGGACTGATTTTGCTGATTTTAAATAGCGATCTTCTCGAAAGCATGTCTAACAGAATTATTGAAGATTCGGATCTCGCCGATATCTGGGGTCCTCTAAAAACTGATTTCATCAAACACACATACGGACAGACAGACGGACATAGCTTAATCAACTCCGCTACCAATAAGGATCCAGAATATATATACTTTATGTGATCGGAAAATTATAATATAGAAATTACAAACGGAATGACAAACTTATATATACCCTTCTCACGAAGGTGAAGGGTATAAAAATGAGATAGAGCTGAGTGATATAGAGGAAGAAATCACAGAGGAGACGCGGGATGCTACATATTATCTTAATTTAAGGTTTTTTGTTTTATTTATTTATATTTTTTAAATTTAATTTTGATATTTTGTACTAAAATAAAAAACAAAATTATTAAAGAATATAAAAATCATGCGTTTTATTACATTAAAAAAACATTATTAAAAGGGTTTTAGTAACGTATAGATAGAATATATTCAGTGATGCGAAATGAGCTCTCTAGTTTTTCTTCTTTCACACGTTCGTAACTTCCAAACTAAGAGAATGAGAGCTTGGAAGTTTTTTGATTGAGTTACACATCGAGAAATATCTAACGTTAACCATAAAAATAAGTTCTTGTTTGCTGAAAGTTATTTTTGCAAACGAGAATGTTTGATACATAGAAAAATAAATAGAACTGAGACTGAGAATAAGAAATATTACTCTCTCACATGTACAGGTTCTGTGAGAATTTAATACACTTGTATGAGTATTTTTATTTTTGTTTACATAAAATAACAAAAATATGAAAGTTCAAAATGTATCCGAATACATCATACCCTACCACATTGCGAGTAAGTAGCAATAAGTTATTTAGTATTTTTTAATGTAGAAGTTATATTCAAGAGATTGATGTTTGCTTAATTAATGAATGTACTACTCATTATAACAATATATAGTCAAAATTTCGTATATATAAAATTCGTTGAGTCGAATTTTATAAATACCATATTCTTGTATAGCATGTACCGCTTACAAAAAAGTTCAATATGCTAATTTATGGACGGATTACATCATTACATCGACGCAGGTATTACAAACTTTATGACAAACAAAATGCCGTTCCCATTAGTGTGGTGTAGGGTGTATTTTGACTGGATTTGGGCTGCTTTGAAATTAACAATAATCGTTCATATCAAGCGTTAATTTTAGCATTAGCACAATTCCTTTGGCAAAATAGCCCCTGCTGCTGCAATAAACACTGCTAAAAGTTATGTTTTCCCATAAAATTATTGAAAACATTTTCAGAAAAAAAACAAATTTTTCATTCGTTTTTATTTTTTTAATATTATTTACAAGTGTCAATATTGACTCAACCCAGCAACCACAAAGAGTTTATTTAAAATTAAAAATAATTTTTAATGAAGATCTTTCTTACATTGGTCAACTGATATTGAATAAAAATGGCTAATTCAAACCATTATTTCATAAAATATCGAAATATAATATCAAACAAAAATATAAAAACTTTTAAAACGAAAGAGTTTGTGTTCGTTGGGTTACATATTTTTCAACTAATACATTCTCACGACTTAGGTTTTTGACAGCAGACTTAGGTTTTGTCATACTCAGTTTCAGTTCTATGTATACCTTTTCTATGTATCAAACCATATAAAAGGTATACATAGAACTGAAACTGAGTATGACAAAACCTAAGTCTGCTGTCAAAAACGTAAGTTGTAAGAATTTATTAGTTGAAAAATATATAACCCAACAAACACAAACTCTATCGTTTAAAAAGTTTTTATATTTTTGTTTGATATTATATTTCGATATTTTATGAAATAATGGTTTGAATTAGCCATTTTTATTCAATATCAGTGAACCAATGTAAGAAAGATTTTCATTAAAAATTGTTCTTAATTTTAAATAAACTCTTTGTGTTTGCTGGGTTGAGCCAATATTGAAATTTGAAAATAATATCAAAAAAATAAAAAAGAATTGAAAAATTAGTTTTTTTCTGAAAATATTTTCAATAATTTTATGGGAAAAACATAACATTTATCAATGTTTACTGCAGCAGCAGGGGCTATTTTGCCAAAGGAATTGTGCTAATGCTAAAATTAACGCTTGATATGAACGATTATTGTTAATTTCAAAGCAGCCCAAATCCAGTCAAAATACACCCTACACCACACTAATGGGAACGGCATTTTGTTTGTCATAAAGTTTGTAACACCTGCGTCGATGTAATGATGTAATCCGTCCATAAATTAGCCTATTGAACTTTTTTGTAAGCGGTACAGGCTATACAAGAATAGGGATTTTATAAAATTCGACTCAACAAATTTTATATATACGAAATTTTGACTATATATTGTTATAATTCATTAATTAAGCAAACGTCAATCTCTTGAATATAACTTCTACATTAAAAAATACTAAATAACTTATTGCTACTTACTCGCAATGTGGTAGAGTATGATGTATTCGGATACATTTTGTACTTTCATATTTTTGTTATTTTATGTAAACAAAAATAAAAATACTCATACAATTGTATTAAATTCACACAAAACCTGTACATGTGAGAGAGTAATATTTCTTATTCTCAGTCTCAGTTCTATTTATTTTTCTATGGTTTGATATTTAATATTAATTTTATCATCATTATACATCGACGCAGGTATTACAAACTTTATGACAAACAAAATGCCGTTCCCATTAGTGTGGTGTAGGGTGTATTTTGACTGGATTTGGGCTGCTTTGAAATTAACAATAATCGTTCATATCAAGCGTTAATTTTAGCATTAGCACAATTCCTTTGGCAAAATAGCCCCTGCTGCTGCAATAAACACTGCTAAAAGTTATGTTTTCCCATAAAATTATTGAAAACATTTTCAGAAAAAAAACAAATTTTTCATTCGTTTTTATTTTTTTAATATTATTTACAAGTGTCAATATTGACTCAACCCAGCAACCACAAAGAGTTTATTTAAAATTAAAAATAATTTTTAATGAAGATCTTTCTTACATTGGTCAACTGATATTGAATAAAAATGGCTAATTCAAACCATTATTTCATAAAATATCGAAATATAATATCAAACAAAAATATAAAAACTTTTAAAACGAAAGAGTTTGTGTTCGTTGGGTTACATATTTTTCAACTAATACATTCTCACGACTTAGGTTTTTGACAGCAGACTTAGGTTTTGTCATACTCAGTTTCAGTTCTATGTATACCTTTTCTATGTATCAAACCATATAAAAGGTATACATAGAACTGAAACTGAGTATGACAAAACCTAAGTCTGCTGTCAAAAACGTAAGTTGTAAGAATTTATTAGTTGAAAAATATATAACCCAACAAACACAAACTCTATCGTTTAAAAAGTTTTTATATTTTTGTTTGATATTATATTTCGATATTTTATGAAATAATGGTTTGAATTAGCCATTTTTATTCAATATCAGTGAACCAATGTAAGAAAGATTTTCATTAAAAATTGTTCTTAATTTTAAATAAACTCTTTGTGTTTGCTGGGTTGAGCCAATATTGAAATTTGAAAATAATATCAAAAAAATAAAAAAGAATTGAAAAATTAGTTTTTTTCTGAAAATATTTTCAATAATTTTATGGGAAAAACATAACATTTATCAATGTTTACTGCAGCAGCAGGGGCTATTTTGCCAAAGGAATTGTGCTAATGCTAAAATTAACGCTTGATATGAACGATTATTGTTAATTTCAAAGCAGCCCAAATCCAGTCAAAATACACCCTACACCACACTAATGGGAACGGCATTTTGTTTGTCATAAAGTTTGTAACACCTGCGTCGATGTAATGATGTAATCCGTCCATAAATTAGCCTATTGAACTTTTTTGTAAGCGGTACAGGCTATACAAGAATAGGGATTTTATAAAATTCGACTCAACAAATTTTATATATACGAAATTTTGACTATATATTGTTATAATTCATTAATTAAGCAAACGTCAATCTCTTGAATATAACTTCTACATTAAAAAATACTAAATAACTTATTGCTACTTACTCGCAATGTGGTAGAGTATGATGTATTCGGATACATTTTGTACTTTCATATTTTTGTTATTTTATGTAAACAAAAATAAAAATACTCATACAATTGTATTAAATTCACACAAAACCTGTACATGTGAGAGAGTAATATTTCTTATTCTCAGTCTCAGTTCTATTTATTTTTCTATGGTTTGATATTTAATATTAATTTTAATTTAAAAACCTCTCAAAAAAATTATCGTTAAATAAGTAAAAAAAAATATTTGAAGAATTTTTTCTGAGTGATTGTAAAAAATAATGGGAAATTTAATAAAGATAAATCAAAGACATAAACTCCTAAACATGTAATACCCGCTACTGTTAATTCGAGACATACAAGCCTATTTGCAACATTATCCTGTAAATATTTTCAATTAATTGACAATTATATGAGCGCATTTGTTGGGGAATATTTTTATACACCTAACGATTTATTTTATGTTTAATTTATTAAAATCTTCCATTATTTCTCTTTTTTTACACAATTTTAGATACAAGGTAAACCTTAATATATACTCATTAAGGTTTACCTTGTATCTAAAATTGCAAATAAATGCATTTTCGAGGGCGATGTTCAAAAATAATTGGTCGTGTTTCAATTTTGTCCAATCCTATTCATAAAAAATCTAGAAATTTTAATGTGTTTTTGCTATTTCTAATACAGTACACTGTAAAGTAGTCTAGTCATTACACAAAAAAACACTAAAAATTATTACAAACTTTTCTTTCACTGCATGGAGTGCAAAAACACAAAACCACTTCGTTTTGTGTTAGTGTAGAAAGAAAATTTTACGTTCTGCCGATGTGTGCAATAATGCCTTATATAGGAGCATTAATGAAGCGCATACATAAAGCACAGATCTAATCTAAATATATAAAATTCTAACGTTACTGACTGACTGATTCATCATCGCACAGCCTAAACGGTTAAAGTTAAAGAGCTGAAATTTGGACAGGAGGTTGGTCTCCCATCAAATATTCGAAATTCGAATGTGTAGGGGATAAAAACGGGAAAATTCGTTAACCTCATATCTCCTAAACTAGAAAAGATACAAAAACAGCTTAAAGCTTATTGTCGTTCATTTAAAAAATAAGCGGACAGGTGTCTGGTACTTTTTTAAAAATCGGCCCATACTGACCCCATTTTAATAAATTTGGAGAAATTGATAGATTTAGTCACACTAAATATACCAATGGATTGTTACTTGGAACTCCGGTACAAAGGACTATTCTCTTGGTACTTTTTCGTTTTTTAACTGGCACTTTTTGTGTTTTTTATAATATGATTTTTCGTTTTTTTTTTCGTTCTTTAAAGGGTAATTTTTGAATTTTCTATAATATTAAACCTAGAAACATGAAATTAAACATGTAATGCCTCGAGTAACCAATAAAAGGGGACTTTTTTTGTACTTTTTAGGTACTTTCTGAATTATCTATAATATTGAACCCAGAAACATGAAATTAAGAATGTAGAGGCCAGAGTAAATGGGAATCTAAAAAATGGGACTTTTATGGTACTTTTTCGTTCTTCGAAAGGTAATTTTTGAATTTTCTATAATATTGTACCTAGAAACATGAAATTAAGAATGTAGAGCCCCAAGTAAGTGAGAACGTATAAAGGGGGACTTTTTAGTACTTTTTCATTCTTCAAAGGGTACTTTTTGAACTTCCCGTGCTATTGAACCTAGAAACATCAAATTAAGCATGTAGGACCGGAGTATATGAGAATCCATAAAAGGGGACTTTGTGGTACTCTTTCGTTTTTTAACTGGTAGTTTTTGCGTTTTCTATAATATTGAACATAAAAACATGAAATTAAGCATGTAGAGACCGGAGAAAATGAGAACCCATAAAAGGGGACTTTTTCGGTACTTTTAACTGCTACTTTTGGAGTTTTTATAATATTGAAAATGAAAATGAAATAAATGAGAATCAATAAAAAGGGGCGTTTTGGTACATTTTCCTTCTTCAGAAGGTACTTTTTGAGTTTTCTATATTATTGAACCTAAAAACATGAAAATACGAATGTAGAGCCCAGAATAAATGAGAATCTATAAAATGGGAGTTTTTTGTTCTTCAAAAGGTACTTTTTGAATTTTCTATAATATTGAACCTAGAAACATGAAATTAAGCATGTAGAGATCGGAGTAAATGAGAACCTATAAAAGGGTACTTTTAGGTACTTTTTCGTTCTTTAATAGGTATTTTTTGAATTTTCTATAATAGAAACATTGAAACTATTGAACTTAGGAACACAAAAATAAATAAAAGATGTATTTTGGTATGTTTTCGTACTTCAACTGATACTTTTTGATATTTGTAAAATATTGAATATATAAACATTGAAACATTGAAATTTATAAAAAGATGCTTTCTGGTACTTTTTGTTCTTTTAGTAATACTTTTTGAATTTTCTATAATATTGAACCTAAAAACATAAAATTGTACACACAGCTTCCCGAATGTATAAAAGTCTGTATGAGAGGAATTTCAGGTTGAAAATGTAACATGCTCCATCCTAATTTAACTAAAATCTGTAAAAATGGACTATCTCTTACATTTTCGTTGTCCAACTGTTATTTTTTGAATTTCCTGTAATATTGAGACTAGAATCAATCATTATTGATTGAACATTTATGAAATACAACCGTTTAGACTGTGCGATAATGAATCAGTCAGTGAGTCAGTAACGTTAGAATTATATATATATAGATTGAACCTAGGAACCTGTATAAAAATCTATGAAAGGGGACTTTTTGATATTGCAGATATATGTACCTAAATGTATATTGGACTGTCGGAAAATGTACAATAATTTTTATTTAATTTCATTACGATGAGGGTAGCGAAGCACACTGGGTATAGCTAATAAAATAAAAAATACATGATATAAGTGCAACTAGCTGCTATTAAATAAACGCTTTTTGGATTCAAAACCTATTGCTTCTAAGTGGCTCATCTCAAACAAAAATCATGTACTTTTAATGCGCACCAGTAAGTGATTTCGGATTATAGTCTCTCTTACAAAATTGCTTCCAGGCAAGCAGTATTTTTTGCTGGGCTGGTGACAAGTATCAACATCCAAGTTCTGTCACACGGATAAGCTTGTAAATAATGTGTGTCCTAAGTGTCTTTAGTTAGTACAATAACGAATAGTGTCCAAAAGTTTTAAACTATGGACAGAAACTTAAAAAGAAGGTGAAAAAATTAGTTAGTGACACACGTTTTTTTAGTTTTAAAAGTTTTAAAACTTCCAAAACCGATTACGTTTAGAAATGAAAACTTTGAGTTTTACAATTTTGCAATTTTTAGGCTGGAAGTCTTATATATATAATCCTTTAATAAAATTTAGTATACATTTTATTCTTATCAAAGTTATAAACAATTTAGTTCTATTTCAACGGAATTAAAAAACATTGGTATTGGCTAGGGAAATCGATTATTCGACATTTTCAAAAACCGATTTTCGAATAGTTCGAATAGCTGACATTTCAAAAAAAGCGGTTTATATTTTTCAAATTCAGAAAAAAACGGTTAACCCGTTTTTATTATAAATAACAAAAACCATTTTATTTTGAATAAATTAACGTTTATGGTTAAATTTGATGGCCCGAAGTGATTTTTAACGGTTTAAAAGATTATAAATTTAGATATAGTCGTCAGATTTACATTATTTCTTTAATGTAAAAAAAAAATTGGAAAAAAGTTCAGTTAAATATAAGCAACAAACTGTAATACTAGCTAAAATCCCTGTTTAGACAATTTTCATAGGCATTCCAACACATCAATAATAGTTTAGCCGCCAAGTAATTATTGTAATTGGAATATAATCTTATGCTATGTTTCCACTGAGGCGTTTTGAGCAAATCTAGTTGATTTGGGCAAAACTAGTTGAAATCATGTAGTTTTCCCATACATTTTTGTCACATCCAAATCTAGTTAATCTACTAGATTTGATTTAAAACATGTCGAAAAAGTATTTTTTCGAACAAGATTTGCTTATGCAACACTGCGATGTGTCTAGGATAAGCAAATACTTCTTTGGGCTATCCATTCAAATTGAATGTTTTCTTCGAAAAATTGACAATTAATTTCGAAGTGAAAATAATAACTAATTATAATTTTAAAATTAGTGGCATTTTATAAATAAATTTATTCGTTTACAACTGTAATTTTTTATTTTTAATAAGTAATTTCAAATAAAATTAACTTTATTGTGGATATGAAAAAATAAAGTGACAGAATTTGTTCAAAAATTCGAATATCAAAAACGAGTAAGCTCAGTGGAAACACCTTGAAGAGGTTTACGCAAATCTAGCAGATTTCAAGCCAGTGGAAACATACCATTAAGATTGATAAAATTTTATCAAATAGTTATTCCAATAAATTTTAAAAATAAAATTTGGTAATTAATTAGGAAAATCAAAAAAAGTTTAACCAAAGGTGCGTTAGAAATATAATAGTTCCCGAACTCCAATATTTTTAAAATTTAGACGAGATGTATTATTGTTTACTTAAAAATTTAATTTAAGTAATCTTTGAATACAAAGCAAATAAAAGTATTCGAAACCGGTTTTTAAACAATAAAAAAACGGGTAATTCGATATTCGAAAAATTGACACTGGTAAAGCAGAAAAAACCTGTTTTAAAACCGGTTGAAAAACCGAGTCGATCACCCTAGTATTTGCTCATATATAGATAGATAGATTACTTATAGACGAAGAGAAAATTATCACAAACCGTTTGTAGTGTTAAATAAATATATTAAGGTTAGAAAAACATGTTGCCAATAAACGAAAAATTAATATATCTCAAAAACTGGTGAAGATACAAAAAAAATGATATATAATTAAAATGTCATAAATTTTATTCTCTTGTTACGACTCCTAAGCCCGTAGGATGTATAGTGTTTATAAAAAACCGACTTTTGGGAAACCCTGATATCTGAATTGATATTTTTGATTCGTTAGGTATATGGAAGTTGCCATAGGAGAGATAAATTGACCTTTGAATATATAATGCATCTACATATATCAATAAAAAAATTTATGCCCAGGACTATCAAGTATAAATAGAGTTCAGGCTCGCGACGATTCATCGGAAACGGAAGTAGACGACGACTGTCTCGACATAGACAATGAGCCCCTGCTTTAATTATGACCTCCCCCCGCTCGCTACGCCTGTGGTTGTTCAAATTACTGTGAATTACGTTTAGGAATATTGAAAGGTGTCATTCTGACTTCCTGTCAATCAACCTAAGCACCATTACAGTTTGTGAAAAACCCCAGCAGTATAAATACTCGGACAGCAACAACAATCCTTATGTTTCGATAAATAAAGTCTGTTTTGAAAACGTTAATTTTTTATTGGTTTAAATGCCAACTTTTTACTAATTTCCTGATTGTCTGAAATTGTAAATCTCCATTTTATATACATAATATACATATGTTTAACATTTCCTAACATTTGTTTAACAATCTCAAGTCTGTTTTCATATGTAGAAACGGAAAATAATGTTTAGAATTATATATCCAAATTTTTTAAAAATCACACTAAAAAATCAAAGAAAACATACAATTTTGTACTAAAAATTAGATTTTTTGAAACCGGTTAACATAGACTTAAAAACTGGATAACCCGGTTAAACAAAAAACAATGTTTTAAAAAAATCGGTTTGCAAAAAACCGAAATATGCAATAAAAACCGGTTTATAAACACTAAGGATGTATAAGAAAGGAGATATTTCTAAAAAATGTAATATTTCGACCTTTCAGATAAAATTATCCATAATATTTCTAACATCAAGTTGGTCTGTGGTAATTTTTACATTATTCGGCATTAAAACCTTTATTTGAGTGGACTAAAAATTTATTAAAATGTATAAAGTCCTGTCGAACGAGAGTTCATTTGTTATAATCGGAACTGTATAATTTATACGTATTTAAGAGTAGAATAAATGATCTAAATTTTAACAAAATCGAATGTGGCAAAAATTTAAAGTGGTCAATGTGTCTGTGGAATGACTCTATAGCCCCTATTTAAGGTTCTCTTCAGGAAATGGTATTACGATTATTACTTATTTAAAAATAAGAGTATAACGATAAAATTAGACATAAACAAGTTCAATACGAAACAAAATCTAAATTAATTGATTTAAGCCCTATTCAAATATCATCCTGATGTTTATAGAGGAGGTTTCCTTACGGCATACGATTTAATGGTGGGTATATAAGATTTGGCATAGCCAATCGACTCGGGTTTTCAACCGGTTTTAAAACCGTTTTTTTCTGTTATACCAGCATAGCTGCCAGATTTGACGATTTATCGTCATTTTGACGATTCTTCGCTTCAAAAATAGCAAAGTGACGATTTGACGATTTTTTCCTTGAAACTGACGATTTTTGAAAAATTAAAAAAATTAAAGATTTTTTTTTTGTTTTACAGTGAAAAAAGGAAATTAATATTAAACTTGGAATTCAGTAAAAATAGAATTTATATTATAATGAAAACTAGAAGTTAAATTCTATTATAAAACATTCTAAGTCGAAAAAGTGTGTTTTGAGTTTTAAGCTCTCAAAGCTTAAACATATTTTACATCTAAATGTGTATGTTATGTACATTATTTCTTATAACTTTTGAAGAGATCGACAGATCTGAACCAAATTTTCACACTGTATAAGTTAAATCCAGTACAAACAAGTTTTGTAAAAGAACTAAATTTTACTAAGAAATCTCACCAAGTTTATTCTTTTTATATCTACCCAGCAAAAAATAGTGCATCCTCTGAAGCAGATTTGTAAGGCAGGGAGCAGTTGTTACTGCTTCCACTTGTTATAAAAGAATATATGATTTTTATATGGGATTCCTCTCGTAGAGGCTCTGCCTAAGGAATCCAAAATGTGCATATTTCATATTGTTGAAATTGCGCTAATTTCAGTGAATTAATATTATTTTTCAACACTGAACATTGATTTAAATTTAGAAAGATGCAAATTTAAGTGATTTTAGAGCTGTTGAGAAGCAAATTTGTACACCACAAACAATAATTGCTGAATTTATGCCTTCCAAAATCTTTTTTGTAAGGCAATAATTTTAAGATGCATTAGAAGAAGGAGTTAAAGATGCAGTAGTTATATTTATTGCTTCCAAATCAAGAATATTTTTTGTTGGATAAGTACTTGTTTACACAAAACTTTAAAAAATTTTACAAACAGTTTTATGCTTAAAAAGATTAAAATATTATTTGTGCACCAAAACAAGCAATATTTTGATGCAACAAACTTTGAGAAATTTAAGGAAAAAGATGAACAAGTTTCTATACCTAAAAACTATATGTGAACACTATGTAATTTTAGCAGTATTTATGTTTGATATTTTTAAAAATGCCAGAACATTGAAAACATTATAGAACATTAGAAAAGAATTAACATTACTGTCGAATATTCTTCAAAACTCAAAGTTTATTGAATCTTGAGCAATAATATTCCGTATTTTTCGAATTTTACATAAATATGTATTAATATAATATATTTTTAAATATATTTCATCTTAAAATATTACAATATTTTTAATATTTTATAAACATTTTAAGCTTTTCATATTCTCCGATTTTTTTACGATTTCTTAAAACCGAAATGACGATTATTTAAAAATTTATCGGGAAATTGACGATTTTTTCAAAAATTCATCTGGCAGCCCTGTATACCAGTGTCGGTTTTTTCTAAATGTTGATATTTCGAATATCGAATATTTTTACTTTTTAAAAACCGGTTTCGAATACTTTTATTTGCTTTGTATTCAAAGATTAATTTTTTTGATTTTCCTAATTAATTAACAATTTTTATTTGTAAAATTTATTGGAAAAATTTTATCAATCTTAAGATTATGTTCCAATTACAATAACACTATGCGACAAAAATAAATACCTGGGAAGTTACACTATTCTTCTGAAATGTGGATCCGAGTAGAACAAGAAAATGTTTTTTAAATTTTCCAAACACCTCCAAAGTCTTGAGTTACGGGTAAAAAACCGCGTTTTCGTACCTTATAAGTCAGTAACTTAGTTGAATCTGAACCGATTTCAAGTTTATCCACGGATTTAGAAAGCAGAACTGAGGCCTTTATAATGACATATATAACGTTTAAGTAACCTGGAGAGATATGTGTGAATTTCCGCACCGTTGTCCAAGTTTGGAGATGTGTTTTGAAATTATTTTATATGTGTTTATATATTTTATTTATATAGGAACCGTACTATTTATTGATTGATTAGAAAGCCCTGTCTATTCATGAGAAAAACTTAACTTTGTTTTTAAAAGTCCGTTAACAATTGGCGACGTTATTGATCTTTTTCTTACACAGAGAAAAAAGTTTCGTTGTGGCAACCGAATTTGTTGCCAATCGAATTTGGTCGGTTACGACAATTATCACATCAATCGATTGTAATAGCCGAATATTTCAATACAAAGTACCGTATAATTTATATAGACTAACCGAAAATATTGGTTAACATAACTCCAAATGGTATTGAAAAATTCGATTATAGTAATGGAATCATGGTATTTTAAATTTTTTTATTTTCGTACTTTTAAATAACATTTTTAGATAACATTTGACAAGAATTTTACCCAGGAAAATATTATGTGCTTGTGAACGTCTCCAATCTTTTCCAGCTTCAAACTTTTCTTGAAATTAAAATGTATCCATACTTCGTGTTTAATGGATGGAATATATGAATGTATTTCCAATGGTCTCCAATTGCAAACTAGCTTTATGTGGCTGATGAAATGTAGCTAAAGGAGAAATCAGCAAATATGTTACATTCAAATGCATTTTGAATATTTAGATAGATACTTACCCTTATTGTACAAATATTTTATATAAATTGTTTAAATTTTATAAATTTTATTTTTGTTATTTTTATTTTGAAAATGTCAAATTTTTATTAAAAATTTGATTCGATTGAGACAAAAGTATTTAGTGTTGCTGTATCCGAATATTACAATCATGGTAAAAATATCAAGGTAGTGTCATTCTCTCTTTTTGTCGCCATATTAACCTTCTGACGTTTTCTGGTATTTTATAAAACCGAGCTACCATACTCATTCCAAAAATACTACGTATTTTGTTTATTGAAAAATCAAATATAAAATAATTTCTCACAGAATTTTTTGAAAATATAAAAAATAAAATCAAAGGAATTAAATGATATTAAAAAAAGAAAAAAAGCTAGCGCTCAAAATCTACGATGATTTACAATGCCAAGGCCACCAAAATGATTTAAAGCTACAAGAGACTAGTGCTTAATGTAATTAACAGTTTTATGGGCCAGCTATCAACATGCCAACACATTTATCGACCGAAGCCGCTAAGCCGCATCACTTAAATATATAATTTTGCCCGTAATCACAGTACACTGGCCTGCGGACAACTGTTTCCAGTTGTATCAGAATTCTGAAGAATTTAAGTTTTAAGTCTAGTGAAATCTGTTGCACTTCAGGAGCCCCTTATAACCAATATGTATATAAGTATCTGTGTATGTAGTATGTAATACCTTCAAAAATTATTGGAATACATTTGGATTACATGATCCGTTTAGTAGTTTTTTTTATAACGACATGGTCCACAGACATACGGACATGTCTGTCTTAGAATCTTGTAAGGACCCAAAAAATCGATTTGGATGAAATTTGCACCAAGGTTAGTACTATCGGATGGTAGGCCAGACACAAATTTTCTGCTCTATCGGTCAAGAACTGTCCATTATGGGACTATAAGCCCTTAAAGGAAATTGTATAAGCTTTCATCTGCGCGCCAATAGTTGATAAGTTATACTCATTTGAATAAAACCCTGTATGACCAAAATGTCCAACTTTGACCCCCTATAAGACCGGCAGTTCTTGACCGATAGAGCTGAGAATGTGTGTCTGGCCTATTATTCAATAGTAACTTGGTGCAAATGTCATCCAAATCGGAAGACATCGATTTTAAAAGTTGGGTCACATGACACGAAATTGCTAATTTATACTTTTGTGGGTTTTAGATGAATCATTCCATGTGTTACAAACGGAATGAGAAAATTTTATACACTAATTTAATATCTATAAATTACACATAAAAAATACAAAAGTTTTAAAATTGTTTCCCCTTTAACGTATGTGGCAACGACTTTTTTATGTTTACAAAAAACAAATTTCAGAAAATACCAACAAACTTCAAAAAATTTTTTTGTGAGAGCGGAATGACACTACCTTCATATTTTTATCATGATTACAATTGTCTACAAAACATTGATGGTTACAGTAACTGAAATATACTCATAACAGATATTTTGATTGTAGTAATCGAAATGTTAGTTATTAAAACATATCTTTTTAAAATCAAGTTGATTGTCTTTACATATTGATTGAGAACACTTTCTTGATTATTACTGGAACTGTAATTCTTTTATAGATATGAATTTTTAATTGTAAATATAGAAATTCGTTTATATAATCGCAATGGAAATTCGGAACATATTACTAATTTACTGTATTAGTAACCAATTTCCAACTCTTCTTTTTTCTGTGTGTAATAAAAAAATTTTTCATAAACTGATTTTCTGAAGGATGCTTTATGTGGGGGATAGGGTTAAATTTGGACCGATCCTCGAAAAATTGGTGGAAGGATTTATGTTTATATAAAAGTTATTTATGCTGAATTTCATCGTGATATTAATATTAAGAGGGGAATTATGGAATTGAAGTCATTTTCTGAAGGAGGGTTTGTATGAGGACTAGGGTCAAATAAGACCGTATTGTCTAAAGAATCAGCGGTATCACCCTAGTCCCCATGTAAATCCTCCTTAAGAAAGCGACTTTAATTCCATAATTCTCTTAATTACATCAATATCACGATGAAATTCAGCTTAAATAACTTTTAAATAAATCTAAATCCTTCCTCTAAATTGTAGGATCGGACCATATTTAGCCCTATCCCCCATATAAAGCATCTTTCGGAAAATCAGTTTTGAAAAAATTTTATATTAAGAAAAAGATTAATAACATCGTCAATTGCTAACGGATTTTTAAAAACAAAGTTGCGTTTTACTCGTGAATAAACATGGGTTTCTAATTGGTTAATAAATAGTACGATTCGTACATAAAATATTTTCAAAAAACGTCTCCAAACTTGGACAACGGTACAAAATTAAAATAAAAAATATGTTTGCTGATGAAATTCACACATATCTCTCCAGGTTACTTAAACGTTATATATGTCATTATAAAAGCCTCAGCTTCTGCTTAAAGGTACGAAAAACCGGGTTTTTATCCGTAACTCAAGATTTTGGAGGTGTTTGGCAAATTTCAAAAACATGTTCTTATTCTACTCGGATCCACCTTCGGTTATTTTGTCTCACGGTGTAATTAATTTGCGGCTAAAATATTATGGAAGTGTTAGAATGCCTATGAAAATTGTTTAAATAGGGATTTTAGAATAAGCTAAAATTACATAGTTCATGTTTAACAGAAGCGTTCCACGTTTTTCCAATTTTTTTACATTTAAGAAATAATGAAAATCAGACTAGATCTAAAGTTATACAGTTGTATTCATAAAAAATGCTTATTTTAGATTTAAATCACACAATAGTTAAAGTACACTTTAGACTTAAAAGCCATTAATAAAATTGTGGTATTCATAAACAAATAATAAACCTACATTAACTATTGTGCTGTTTATTGTTTAACTTGGCAGCACTGTACAATTTGGCTGTCATTTTCTGTGTTAGTGTTGCGAACAATTAGGATAAAATATTCGTTGAGTCGGTTTTCTTAATTTTATATTTTTGGTTATAACACATTTTTGAAAATAAGAACGAACTTTTAAGAAAAATAAATGTATACATGGCTACAATAAATATATACTTAGTTCAGATGAATGAATATAACATATATATTTTTAATTATAATTAAAAGTATTCGAATAACGAATATTTTGTGACAAAATAAACATCACTATGCACATTTTGTTATTTTTACTTATTTTTATAGCAATTTTTAATAAATTTTTGCAAATACTGATAAATTTCTTTGATTAAAGACTACATTTTATTGCCGGAGAAGATATTTTGCATTGATAGAACACTAATCAATATAATTCACACTCTTAATTACTTCATGGCTTTATATTTAGCGAATAAACTATGAAAAAGACAAATAAAATGATTGTGGCCATGATTTGATTGACAAACGGGCATTTCCAAATTGCCAAAAATAGTATTAACCAACTGGAATACTGTCAAATATTCATCTATTAATCCAATAATGCCTAGATTTTAGTTTTTTCACCTAAATAGAAACTTTTAAAATTTATCTGGAATTTTATTTACAAATTTGTAAACATTAAAATTACAATTTTTAGACTTCACTTCAGAATAAAACATGATTAGTTTTCGTCTTCAACCTAAAATTAATGAAAAAAGCTTAATCAGAGACAAAATTTGTAAGAATTCAACTTATTGTTGGCTTAAAGTAGGGTCGAGCGTACAATAAATTTTTTCTATTTGTCATTGGTTTATTGAAGGTATTTTAAGCTATTTGACGTTTATGAATACCATTTTCGTGGATTTTGCTTAATAATGTTTAATAAACCTAAATTAACTTTTTATGAATACAACCGATAATCTTTTAAACTGTTAAAAATCAGTTAGGCAATGTTTTATTAATGAAATTTAAACGTAAACGTCAATTTTTTTCAAATTAAAATAGATTTTGTTATTTATAATGAAAAACCGGTTAACCGGGTTTTTCTGGATTTGAAAAATATCAACCGGTTTTTTCAAATGTCAACTATTCGAAAACCAGGTTTTGGAAAATGTCGAATAATCGATTACCCTAATATATACATGCTTTTCCTTTAAAATTTGTTGTTTATGTTGATTATATTGTTGTTTTTAAATCTTTTTCTTAATACCTTATTTTTGCTTTTATTATATTGACTGATCTTTTACTTATTTTCTGCATCTAATGTACATATCTACATTATTACGTAGATGAAGGAAAGTGGGAATGTTGGGAAGCAAACAAAGGATAATGTGTTGTTACAATAAAATTATCTCAAAGTAAGCTAAAATTGCTACCGTAGCAAATTAGATTTAAGCGTGTCACAGCAAATTTGTGTTTTACATCCTGAAACATTTCTTGTCCTATTATCATTTTCATAAATGTCAAAACTTCAGGGTGTGGTTTGCAAATAGATACGATTTGTTTTTGTACATTAGGGCGGCCAATTATTTTAGATTTTGAATATGCATGTTTTTCGAATGTTTTTTTAATATATTAAATTTTAGTTTCAAACTTCTTTAGTACAATGTTCTTTCTCTTTATTTTGGCAAAAAGTTGTTAACGATTTCAGTGTCACCATTTTGTATTACTCTAGTGAGCCTTTGGCACCATTTAATCTTAATACAACGTTCGAAACTAGCTTGACAATTTGGGCAACCATTTTTTCATTAATAATATACATACATATGTAAAATGTAAACATTTGCAATACACGTATTGCAAATAATTTATATACCCTAATGATGCAAGCATATGTTTTTTAACGTTGAATTGATACCGTATCTACAAAGAATTAAAAAACAATAGGGGTTAAATCGTTTTATGGTATTTTAGCAAATATGTACAATTGTTTGCTAACATTGCATGTCGCGTGAAATGTTGTGATTGTATCCTCCTATTTTTGGCTTCCTATTTGATTGTCATTGTCATACATTATGAATGAATTGGGAACAGACGGACACGCATTCATGGTGGTGGGTAAGGTAAATTAATTATATTCTTTTAATACAATTACAACCATATATAAATATAAACCGTGTTTTTCAACAATAGAATTATTGTTGGTATTGTGTGCCTTGTAAAAGGATAGTTGTGTTTCTTTTATTTTCACGGTATTTACATCATACGAATTTTTAATATAGAGCAATTTTAAAAGTAATTGTATTTACGAACGGAAATCAAAGTATATCATATACTTACAATTATTATTTATATCTGAAAATGAGTTCATTTCACGGTTTTATGCATTAAATAAATCAAATAAGCATTATAGTCCAAAAAATATTCATATTAATAGGGTCTTGTTTCTAACGTCTGTTTTTTTTTCTGCTCTCAGTAGTAAACAAAGAATAATAAGAAGTTAGACTATGACTATAACATATCCCTCTCCACAATACTTCAAAACTTTTTCCCGAAAACATGAAAATAATTTCACTTCTTACACATTTTCTTACACACACAATACATTTTTAACCGTCTTGTCTATACCCGAGCAAAACTACGTACATCAATGCCCAGCATACCCGGCTATGTCATACAATTTATATGGCTATTTAATCTTTTTATAAATTTTTAGTGTATAATTTAGATAAATTCTTAAAACTAATTTAAAAAAACGCCAGTACAAATAAATTAAATAGTTTTTGATCACATACCATTAAATTTTAGTATTTTTTTAAGTTTTCTCATTGTTTTCCTATTAACAAAAATATCATATGCAAAAAACCTTAAGAAAATCCCTACATAACGTATAATGTACATTATACAGAATTTGACTTTGTAAAATTTTGACTTGAAGAAGCTATTACTCTTAAACGGGGTAAGATAATTGAACAAATTTTTTTCTGTATTATTAATTGAGGTATATAAAATCGATTAGCATTAAATAGATTGTTTTTGTTTTCGTTAGTAGGGAATTTATTTGCAAAAAAAGATTATTAAGTGATGGTCAAAAATTAAAATTTGAATAATCAAACTCAAATATTTGTTTTTATATAAGGATAAAATTATTGCAATAAGCATAATTTTACTTTACTAAGTCATATATAATGAAAAAAATTTAATTCATCAAAATCGGTCCATATTTGTAAATGTTGCAGGGTCCAAAGTATATTTCACATTTAAATTTATGAACAATGACATATTACTCTCTATTTTAAACAAAATTTGTTGTTTAGTTCAATTTTTTTCATAATATACAAAAATATATATAATTCAAATAATAGAACTGAAAATTTATAATGAAACTTAATTTTTGTCCGATAACTGACATATAAATTTTGCATACCCGGGTATGTTGGGTATTGATGTACGAGGTAAAAGTAGAAAATCGGTCATAAATCGGTTTAAAACATATATATCTAATTAATTTTTGGAAAATTTATAGAAAACATTACTCTGATAGAATTCCCCAAATTTTAAGTCGATACCATATATATATCTCGAGATATATCACATACCCGGGTATGTGGGTATTGACATAACGAAATAGTTTTACTTTATGTAAACGAGAAATATATATTTTAATTTTTTGACAATTAATATTTGAGGAATTTAAATAAAACTAGAAAAAACGAGGTTGTAAATTTGAGTATTGAAAATAGGAAATAAATTTAAAATAAACATAATATTTTGCAAATATGGGAATAAACAAATTATACAATGTACATACTTATTAAATGTTTACAGACCAACGCTTGTATTTATAAACAAGTAAGAAATTATAGTCGGGCGAGGCCGACCATATAATATCCTACACCTTTGACAAAAATATAATGTGATTTAGTTGCCATAATAAAGCATTTAAGTTGAATTGTACCTTGCCTGAGATATACATACTTAAGCCGTTTATTGTTGAATAAAATTGTAGACATTTAAGTGAAATTTTGATGGGGGCTTTTCATAGGGGCTAGGGTCATATGAGAACCTATTATTATGGAATTCGTGAGGGTCATCAAGTCTTGTATACAACTTGGTTTTTGCAGCTTTTTGTCGAGATATGAGTATATTAAACATAATTATGAACTTAAAAGCCCTATTCGACGGGTTCAGTTGTATGGGGCTTCGTCTACGGTACCGTAAAAGATCATGTGCCAAATTTCATTGAATTATCTCCAAAATTGCGACCTGTAGTTTGATTACAACTAACCCACTAAAGTGGTGTAGGGTATAAAAATCTTATTTTGCTTTCAGTACACATAATAGTTAAAGCACACTTTAGCCTTAAAAACCAATAATAAAATTGTGATATTCATAAACACACCTACATCCCAGCAAAATCTTTGCTTACAATGATTACCATTGAGTACTTCATTAATGACTTAATTTGTAGGCAAAGTCTAAAATAAATTAAAATAAAGAAACAAACAAAAATAAAACAGTTAGTTTTTCTGTTTTTTTCCTTTTTTTGTGCACACGATATCAAATGTCTATTTTTAGACAAACAGAAAATAAAATAGTATTTGTGTGTGAAAACTATTATTTGACGCACAATAAAACAACAAAGCAGTGGTGTGGTAAGAGTAGCATTCAACTGGTAGACGGAAGGTACTGAGTTCAACCCCAGTCTGTGTCGACTTTTTATTTTTATTTTTTCATAAATATTCTATAAATAACTCTACTAAAAAACAACTTATTTCCAACCAAATAATATTGACTTACTTTTGGAACATCTCAAACAAAAATAAGTACTTTTTCTAGTAGAATTGTAAGTACTTTACTCGATGAGTTCTGGTGATTTTTCTAGTGAATTTGTAAGCAAATATTTTGCTGGGATATACATATTAACTATTGTACTGTTTTATATTTAACATGGCAACACTGTACAATTTGGATGTCCTTTTTTGTGTTAGTGTTGCGTACAATTAGGATCAAATATTCGTTGATTCGGTTTTCTTAATTTCATATTTTTTCACAATAAAAACATACTTTTAAGAAAAATAAATATGTATATATATAATTTTAATAAATGTTTATTTAGTTCAGATTTATTATCAAAAGTATCTGAATAACGGATATTTTGCGACAAAATAAACATCACTATTACTTATTTTCCTTGTAATTTTTGATAAATTTTTGCAAATAATAATAAATTTCATTGATATTCGACTAATTTTAACGCCGGCGTATATATTTTGCATTATTATAACACTAATCAATATAATTTACATGATTAACTACTTTATGGCATTATATTTAACCAACAAACAAATCAACTTATTTTTGGCTTAAAGAAGGGTCGAGCAATAAAATTCGTAGATTTGTCATAGTTTATTGAAGGTGTTTTAAGCTATTTGACGTTTATGAATATTTTCCTGATTTTCCTGAATTTTGCCTAAAATTGTTAAATAAACCTAAAATAAGTTTTTATAAATACAGCCGCAAATGTGCAATAAAAAGATTAAAAAATCTGTGAAAGTATAAATTTAAATATTTTATATTTTTCCTAAAACTTTTAAGTACGTTTTTATGCAACTATGTAGGTTTGGAATCAGTGGTGAAAGAGGTTGGAGCTACAATACTTATACAAAAATTCTACCAATACATTCTTAGACTATAAAATATGCTTTGACACAATATTATTTAATTCTCCATATATTTAAACTTCTACTTCAAATCTCCATAGATAGTTTGAAACAATTGTGTGCTGATTTTTATTAAATTATATCGCATAGTTGTTGTGAAAATTGTATTAGAATGTGTTAAAAAAGCTTAATTTTTTTGGAGTTTTTTTTTTAAATTTTGATTCATAACTCTTTCCGATGGAAATCGATTTTGCTCATTTTCAATACCAAAATACCTAGGGCAATAGTGAATCTTTCGGCCGAATAAATAAATAATGATATATAAATATATATATTAACACTTAATGCATTTTCCGGGAATATGTACATTTGTATGGGAGGTATATGAAATTGTGGTCCGATTCCGCCCATTTTTAAAAGGAATCAAGCTTTTATATAGAAACAATTGTGTGCTGATTTTTATGAAATTATATCGCATAGTTGTTGTGAAAATTTTATTAGAATGTGTTAAAAAAGCTTAATTTTTTTGGAGTTTTTTTTTAAATTTTGATTCATAACTCTTTCCGATGTATATCGATTTTGCTCATTTTCAATACCAGAATACCTAGGGCAATAGTGAATCTTTTGGCCGAATAAATAAATAATGATATATAAAATTTACACTTTATTTTGTCCGACAAAAAAGTGAATTTGCTTTAATTTTAGATGCTATATAGAAAAATTTTACGTACAATAATTCAGTTATATTGTTATTTTTGTAGCATTGTATATAAACTAAATGATTCTGAAAAAAATTTCCATACTCAAAAATCATTTAACCGATTTTTTGCTGAAAGAATATAGTACTTTTGCACTTTGTTTTGTCCGATAGTGTATATAGATGATTAAGATATGAGTATATTTAAAATGTGATATAGGAGGGTGTGATGAACTTCACATAAATTTTTATTTTTCTGAAAGGACGTTTTTATAGAGCTAAGGTCAAATGAGGTCCAATCTTGACACTTTTATGCTTATACAAAACCAATTCGAAAAGTCCGGTTATATGGGGATATGCGAAATAATATACTGATTTAAAGTATTTCCAATAGGCTTCGTAATTGCCCCATTTGAGGGTGATTTTGGTAATTATCTCGAAAATGGCGAGCTGTGCCGTGTGTACAAGGTTAACATGGACACACAGATGAATATTATGATAAAATATCAAAAATTATCCAGATATAGAAATAAGTTCCAGAAATCGACTTTCTAAAACTTTTCTGCAACACCGACATAACAAATAATCAATAAAGTGTGCATTCTAAGTAAGCATACTAATAAGATATACCAGAATTTTAAAAATTACAAAACCACTTAAAACCCCGGGCAACGCCGGGTACAAAAATCTAGTATATATTATAAATCTCTTTGTAAGTCTGTTCGTTTGTTTATTTGTTCGTCAATCACGCCTAAACGGCTAGATCGATGTTTGCTGTATAAAATTTCCAAAAGACATCAAATTTTAAATATTAATATTTTAATGTAGCAAGGGACTAACAAATATCATATTTTGGTTTATTTAAATTTAACGAATAAAAAAGTATAATTTTGGTACTTTTATGAAAATTCTTAAATATACAATGATTTAAAAAATTATGTTTTTGCAAAGCATCTATCCAGTGGGTAAAAAAGGGAATTTTGTACTTTCTTTTAATAAATGTCCTATCTGACTTTAATTTTAAATATCGCTGTATGAAATCCTAATCCTAAAAACCTAATATATAATACAAATCTCTTTGTAAGTCTGTTCGTTTGTTTGTTAATTTGTTTGTTTGTTCGTCAATCACGCCTAAACGGCTGGACCGATTTTCTAAAAATTTGTAACAAAGTTAGATCTATACTTGGCGGGCGTTATAGACAAAAAAGGGGAAAATGGGTAAAAACCGGCAAAATAAATACTTTTGATAGTAAGTAATGAGTTTTTGCAAAACATAATTAAAGAGAAAAAGTTAGGAAGAAAGGGGAGATACATGATTTTTTTAATAAATGTTCTACAGCAACGGTTCCCAAAAGGGGGTCCGCGGACCCCTAGTGGTCCGTAGCAAAATCCTAGGGGGTCCGCGAAGACGAACGAAAAAAATCATGAATAAAAAATATTCTCTATATGTTAGAAAATATTAAAAATATCTCCAATTTTTTCGTAAATACTAAAATATACAATTTTTATTCAATAATCCCAGATTTGTTGGTGACTTTTTGAATTTTATTGTTTCGGTCGTTTATCAGGATGAAGCTAGGCCCTACAAATTTATTGTTTTACTTTTATAAAGTAAAGTAGTACGTGATTTGTAATTTTTATAAATGTATATGTATCGAAATAAATGTTTTTATCAGAGACAGAAAATAATTATTATCTATGAAATTTTTGCTTAAAAAAATCAGTATGAAAGAATCGTCCTAGAAATGTTTTGAATGTACCAAAATATTTCCCAGACCTTTTTTAATCGATTTCTTCAATAAACTTTTTTTCTTGATTTTTATAATAAAAATTTAAAATAAAAATTATTTTTGATTTTTACTCTATTTGTTTCAATAAAAAAATATTTATGTTGTTTTTAATAATACTCATTCAGTAATTTTTATTTATTCAAACAAAAAATAGAAATCAATCAATGATTTTTATTTTTCAAAGCAAAGAATAAAAATCACCTAAAAAATATTAATTTTCCAATTTTCGAATCTAATTTCTGCAAATTTGGTTGATGATATCAGTGGTAAAGAAATTTTACCAATTTTCTATTAATCTCTGTTTAAACCCGATCATTTTTAATGTGTTTTAAAGGTAAATATCGCATAATGAGTTTTATAATTAATTTCAAAAAATAAAAATCATTGCCTGATTTTTATTTGTGCCTTATGGTTTAAAAATTATTTGTGTTTTTTATTATTGATTTTTATTTGAAAAAGTTCTCAGTAATTTTTACGGAAAATATAAGAAATTCAAATCAAAAGCAATTTGTATTTTCTGAGAAATGAAATACAAACCAAATAAAATTTGTAATTTTATTTTTTTTAAATAAAAATAATAACAATTACTGTCTCTGGTTTTTATATCAGACGGATAATGATTTGCCTTAGAATTAAATACTGATACTGGTATCCCGGAATATGAAGAAATGTGACCTTTTCATAATATTTTTTTTTAAATTGTAAGCAAAAGTGTTAATCTAGTTAATTTTAAATATAAATATTCCATTCCGACGTGATACACAGATTTTAACTTCATTTTATTGTCCATTATTATTAAATCAACATCAGAAAATTCATTGCGTTTTGCGTAAATAGTCAAAACAACGCAGTGAAATAATTCGTAGGTATTTTAAAATTCAAATTTAAGATCCAAATTCACAGTACATTCGCAAAGAGTTCAGGTCATATTTTATGTGGGTAACGCATTCCGCAACAACAACGAAGAAGTCTAACTTTCACATATTTTCCCGAAAACTTAGCTTACATACTCAACTCACTCCTATGCAATCGCAAAAAAATTTGGAAACATGACTCTTTAAGCACATGTCGGCAATACTTGATAAAGAAACCTTTTCGCTACCTTGACGAGAAATGAACATGAAAGCTCTCACGATCATAAAATTAAACATCGTGTTAGAAGTCATTCTATATTTAAAACCATGCAATTGAAAACATTCCCGAAATACTAAATATTCTCAATGAACGGGAATATTTTATAGGGTTTATGGACCAGGACTAAAACAATTTTCGGATGAACAATTATTTATAACAATAAGATATCAAAATATGTATGGGGGTCCGTGAAATTAAATAAATTCCTCAAGGGGTCCGCGAAGTAAAAAACGGTGGGAACCGCTGTTCTACAGGACTCATATTTTCAACATCAATTTCTGAAATGATACAAAATTTATTAAACAAAATACATAAATTTGGGTAATTCAATGGAGAAAAAGGGTATGTGTAGTATTTTTGGAACTGTGTTGGTACCTTTTATAAATATTGTTCAATTTTAATGAAATTTCATTTGTAGCTTTATAAGATCACAAAAAAATTATAATGAATTTCTTCATAAAGAGACTTTTAGCATTTTTTCAAACATGAAGAAGAAAGGAAAAGGGGAGAATACTTAAGTATAATGTTATGAAACCACTTAAAACCCCGGGCAACTCCGGGTACAAAAATCTAGTAAGATATAAAACACTGAAATTCAGTGAAAAATAACCAAGTTATACGCATTTTTATAGCAAATATATTTAATATAATCCAATTGATTACCCCCTTTACCCAGCAAAAAATTATCAGAAAATGTAAGCGGTAAAATTGGGTAGAAGCAATACAATGCTTACTTAATTAAAAAACTTCCAAAATGCAATAAAATAAGGCAGTGGTTTTGTAATTTTTAAAATTCTGGTATATCTTATTAGTATGCTTACTTAGAATGCATACTTTATTGATTATTTGTTATGTCGGTGTTGCAGAAAAGTTTTAGAAAGTCGATTTCTGGAACTTATTTCTATATCTGGATAATTTTTGATATTTTATCATAATATTCATCTATGTGTCCATGTTAACCTTGTACACACGGCACAGCTCGCCATTTTCGAGATAATTAAAAAAAACATTCTCAAATGGGGCAATTACGAAGCCTATTGGAAATACTTAAAATCAGTACATTATTTCCCATATCCCCATATAACCGGACTTTTCGAATTGGTTTTGTATAAGCATAAAAGTGTCAAGATTGGATTGGAAAATAAAAGTGTATGTGAAGTTCATCACACCCTCCTATATCACATTTTAAATATACTCATATCTTAATCATCTATATACACTATCGGACAAAATAAAGTGCAAAAGTACTCATGCTATATTCTTTCAGCGAAAAATCGGTTAAATGATTATTGAGTACGGAAATTTTTTTTCAAAATCATTTAGTTTATATACAATGCTACAAAAATAACAATAAAACGGAATTATTGTACTTAAAATTTTTCTATATAGCATCTAAAATTAAAGCAAATTCACTTTTTTGTCGGAAAAAATAAAGTGTAAAGTTTATATATCCTTATTTAAATTTTTTATATATCAAAAATTTTTATCTATTTTAGTTCTGATTTTAATATTTGTATCTACTTTAGCCATTTTGGTAATTTTGTTCTCAATTATTATTTTTAATCGCTTTCCCTTCCCTTTGCTTTTCCCATATGATAATTTTCAAAAGAAATCACTATTTCATCGGAATTTTTTGATCAATTGTGGTCCAAAATTAATCTATTGGATTTAGGACGGTGCTCTGAGCAACTTATTTCAAATTTTCAGTGATTTTTCCTACAGTAATGTTATTTTTTTAACTTTATCAAGTGCTTAAGCTTATTATCTTGCCGAAATTTAAAGTTGCCCAAGTCCATTTTGAAGGCACTGATCTCAAGATTTGACTGTAATATGCTCACATAGTGTTCATTGGAGCTTTTTGAATAAATTTCACATAGGATCCCCACACCTAACGTTAAAAATTAGACACATACGAAGAGTCATCTGACCCATACCTTCAATCTTTCACCAACATATTTAAAAGCATGAAAAATTTTTTCTATTTTAGTATTTAATTTCGTATTTTTTAGCTCAAATTTACGTAGTTGGTCAGATGAGTTCCAATTTGTACCGAAAATTTTAAAATGTCGACAATGAGTGTGATTTAAGCCCTTCAATATACAAAATTTTAAAAACAATACCCCAGGTTTTAAACATTATGGTGGAGGGTTATCGGTATTGGTACATTTTTCAACTTTAGGAGCGGGAATCTTAGTAAAAATGGAGTAAGCTATAACAAATGAGCAATTCACGAGCGTATTTAATAAAAATGTTTAAATAAATGCCGTTAAAATGGGTTTGGGAGAATTAATGCCTCAACAGATTCATGACTTCAAACACACGACAAAGGTTAAAAACATTATTGTAAGAAAAAAAAAAAACACTGAATAATTGGAATGACCTACTCGGTGCATCGCCCTAAATCCAATAGATTAATTTTTGACCACAATTGATCAAAAAATTCCGCTGAAATAGCGAACAAAAACGGATTTCTTTTGAAAATAATAGAAGGGGGAAAGCACGGGGAAGGGAATGCGATTGCGAATAATAATAGTAAAAAAATTACATAAATGGCTTGAGTAGAACCAGATATTCAAATCAGAACCAAAATAGATAAAAAATTTTGATATACATAAAATTAAAATAATGATAGAAAGTGAATTTACTTTAAATTTAAAAGTTTAAAAAAAATTTTTCGGTGGAATAAATTTGTTTTATTGTTATTTTTGTAGCATTGTATATAAACTAAATGAATTAAAAAAAATCATTTAACAGATTTTTCGATGAAATAATGTAACATGAGCACTTTTGCACTTTATTTTGTCCGATAGTGTATATAAAAATTAATGTGTGTTTGTTTGTATGTTTGTTTGAAGTCTATAGCCGCCTAAACGGTTAAACCGATTTCCTTGAAATTTTCAGTGTGTTCCTATATGCCTGGAAGGAAAAATATTCTACTTTTTATTTTGAAATTCCATGTGGGCAAGGTGCCACGCCCACTTACTAAATAACTATTAAAAGTAGTATATCTCGGAAATTGATAATACTAGAGTCCTCAAATCTTGCACGATCAACTTTGACACCTATATGAACATTCTGCAAAAATGGGCGGAAAAGAAAAAGAAAGTGGGCGTGTACCATCAAAAATTGGTACACTGGCAATAGCGGGCGTGGTACCTCCGATATAGAGAAAACATTAAATTAGCATATCTGAGAAAATATAACAGTTAGAGTTCTAAAATTTTGTCGGAGCCACTTTGGTATCAATATTAATATTTAAGAAAAATATGGGCGGACTAGAAATAGGGGACATGGTACCTCCCATATGAATTAACTGCCGAAAATTCGTATATCTCAGAAACTCTTGCAGTTGGAATGCTCAAATTTTTCAGAAAGACTTTTAACCTCCATGAAAACATTTGTCTAATAAATTAGTAGATAATGGGGTATGGTCCCTCCCATTATGTAATTAAACAATTACAGCCTAAATTTTCAAAATTTGTACGGGCAACATAGAACATAAATCTATCTATTTATCTATCTACCTATCTATCTATCTATCTATCTATCTATCTATCTATCTATCTATCTATCTATCTATCTATCTATCTATCTATCTATCTATCTATCTATCTATCTATCTATCTATCTATCTATCTATCTATCTATCTATCTATCTATCTATCTATCTATCTATCTATCTATCTATCTATCTATCTAATCTATCTATCTATCTATCTATCTATCTATCTCTATCTATCTATCTATCTATCTATCTATCTATCTATCTATCTATCTATCTATCTATCTATCTATCTATCTATCTATCTATCTATCTATCTATCTATCTATCTATCTATCTATCTATCTATCTATCTATCTATCTATCTATCTATCATATCTTAACTGTGCCGAAAATTCGTATATCTCGGAAACTCTTGCAGTTGGAATGCTCAAATTTTTCAGAAAGACTTTTAACCTCCATGAAAACATTTGTCTAATAAATTAGTAGATAATGGGGTATGGTCCCTCCCATTATGTAATTAAACAATTACAGCCTAAATTTTCAAAATTTGTACGGGCAACATAGAACATAAATCTATCTATCTATTTATCTATCTACCTATCTATCTATATATCTATCTATCTATCTATCTATCTATCTATCTATCTATCTATCTATCTATCTATCTATCTATCTATCTATCTATCTATCTATCTATCTATCTATCTATCTATCTATCTATCTATCTATCTATCTATCTATGTATCTATCTATCTATCTATCTATCTATCTATCTATCTATCTATCTATCTATCTATCTATCTATCTATCTATCTATCTATCTATCTATCTATCTATCTATCTAATCTATCTATCTATCTATCTATCTATCTATCTATCTATCTATCTATCTATCTATCTATCTATCTACTATCTATCTATCTATCTATCTATCTATCTATCTATCTATCTATCTATCTATCTATCTATCTATCTATCTATCTATCTATCTATCTATCTATCTATCTATCTATCTATCTATCTATCTATCTATCTACTCTATCTATCTATCTATCTATCTACTATCTATCTATCTATCTATCTATCTATCTATCTATCTATCTATCTATCTATTTATCTATCTGTCTATCTACCTATCTATCTATCTATCTATCTATCTATCTATGTATCTATCTATCTATCTATCTATCTATCTATCTATCTATCTATCTATCTATCTATCTATCTATCTCTATCTATCTATCTATCTATCTATCTATCTATCTATCTATCTATCTATCTATCTATCTATCTATCTATCTATCTATCTATCTATATATCTATCTATCTATCTATCTATCTATCTATCTATCTATCTATCTATCTATCTATCTATCTATCTATCTATCTATCTATCTATCTATCTATCTATCTATCTATCTATCTATCTATCTATCTATCTATCTATCTATCTATCTATCTATCTATCTATCTATCTATCTATCTATCTATCTATCTATCTATCTATCTATCTATCTATCTATCTATCTATCTATCTATCTATCTATCTATCTATCTATCTATCTATCTATCTATCTATCTATCTATCTATCTATCTATCTATCTATCTATCTATCTATCTCTCTATCATCTATCTATCTATCTATCTATCTATCTATCTATCTATCTATCTATCTATCTCTATCTATCTATCTCATATCTATGCTATCATCATATCGATCTAATCTACATCTATCTATCTATCTATCAAAACATAGATTTCATAGAAACCATTATCTCTATATATCAGATGATACGATAGAGTATATTTAAAGTTGATATCGGAGGTGTGATGACTATCACATCTATTCTATCTTATCTCTTACTGAATGTCATAGACCATTTTATTATAGATGTTAATTGAGTCAATGGTGATAAGGAGGGTGATGAACCAATTTTTTTCTTTGAAACGTTTTATAAGCTAGGTCAATGGGTCTAATCTGCACTTTTCTTATTACTTCGAAAAGTATTTCCAATAGGCGAAAAGTATTTCGTAATTGCCCCATTTGAGGATGATTTTGGTAATTATTTCGAAAATGGCGAGCTGTGCCATGCGCACAAGGTTAACATGGACACTAGAGTGGGTCGGTCTCTATGGACAAAAAAAAATTGTGTCAGTCACCCCCTAGGATTCAAGATATGTTAATAACATTTCCAAAAATATAAAAAATATTTTTTTGCCACGCTTATATTACGGCGCCATTTTAAGTTCGATCGTAACATGTCATATATCAATATTTATGGCTTGACTGTAGCTATATTTCACTCTTAGAAAATTTTTTAATTCGACGTCATATTCTATGCGTGACTTCCAATATCTCGGATCCTTCCCCAAAATCTAAAATTGTGGCTATACTGGAATGAAGTACATTGAATTATATGAACTTTTAGCTTTTTTATGCATAAACATCTATTTTAAAGATATTTATAAATGTTCAAGTATTTATCAACCGTTCTCACAACAAACAATAAATTTGCCAGGAAAAACAGTCGAAAAAAAATTTTGAATGAACTATATAAAACAGAAATCCTTTTTAATTTTTTCAGTTATAAACTATTTCAGATCCTACTTCCTTTCAAAATAAAAGAAAGTTAACTACTTATATCCTACAGCAATATAGTGGTTTAGCTATGTCCGTCCTACTGTCAGTCCATGTAAACCTTGTTGTCAAACCACAAATCGCAATTTTCCAGATAATTTGATGAAAATATTCTCAAATATTTCATTTTACCAAAGGACGAAGTTGTTTGAAGATGGATTAAATCGGAGCCTTTAATTGTGGCTTGTCGTTATTTCCCTCTTAAACACTACCATTATGATGAAATTCTGCATATCTAACTCTTATATGAACATAAATCCCTCCACTATATTTTGTTAGGATCGGTCTATAATTGATCCTAGCTTCCATATATAGGCTCTTTCAGAAAATCAGTTTTTCATCAATAAATTGCTTAAAAAGTAGTGGACAAATTTCTATATAAATGCTTTATTAAAAAATAAATCACATTTTAGATATACTCATAACTGGTATCATTCCCGACTAATATTTATACCCTACACCACTATAGTGGGGTATTGGTCCTACACCCACCTTAAAGTATACCGATCGATTCAGAATCATTTTTTGAGTCGATTAAGACATGTCCGTCCGTCTGTCCGGCTGGCTGGCTCTTCATGTAAACCTTGTGCGCAAGGTACAGGCCGCAATTTTCAAGATAATTTGATGAAACTTGGACCAAGCACAGGGACGAAGCCTATTGAAAATGGTTGAAATCGGTCCATTATTTCACCTAGCCCCCATACAACCGTACCTCCCGATTTGGGCTTTTTATGCCATAATTACGTCAAATATACTATTATCTGTCTAAAAATTAACACAAATAAGTTTTATATAAGTATAAATGACACTGCAGATTTTCGTAATGATCGGCCCTTATTTGACCCTAGCCCCCATACAAACCCCCCTTCAAAAAACGCCTTAGACGTCTAAAATTGACTTGTAACCATTTGTATCGCAATGAAACAAAACTTACTGTTATTTAAAAATATATCATTTTCCCAAATTTAATGAGGATCGGCCCATGTTTGACCTATACTCCTATATAAAGCCTCATTTAGAAAATTTTGATTTTTATCAATAACTTGTTTAAATACTTTGGAATTAAGGCAAAATTCAATATAAAAGTTTTTTATGAAAAATAAAAATTTTAAAAATTTACTCATTTTAAAAATTTACCCATGCCCGACTATACTTTCCTACTTGTTTTTTATTAGTTTTTATTTCAAGAACTTCTTTAAAAATATATAACTATTTAAGAAAAGTTAATATATCTTTAAATAAATTTATTACATTTTATAAAAAATAGTATAAACATTATTGAAAATTGTTAAAAAAAAATCGAGAAACATGCAAGTAATTGTATGGTAAAAACATGAAATATTTTTGTAAACTCCTTAATTTTTCATCGATTTTTATAAAATAAAATGTTTAGTTTTTATGTACATACGTGATTTTGTTATTAATGAATAAAATTAAATGCTGAACAAAATTATCTTTCTTGTGTTAAGATAGGGGGCAGAATGAAATTTTTGTATTGTAAATTAATTTGAAAAAATAGTTTTCGACCATATCCCTAGCAAATTAATTGTTTGTAGTTAGAACTATACAGGTAGTTTTAATAGCTGTTTATGCATAAAAATGAGCATTTTAGAAGCAAATAGCTCATATAATTAAATGTACTTTATTACAGTATAGCAACAATTTTAGATTTTGGGGAAGGATCCGAGATATCAGAAGTCGCGCATAGAATATGACGTCGAATTAAAAAATTGTCAAAGGGTGAAATATAGCTACAGTCAAGCCATAAATATTGATATATTATATGTTACAATCGGACTTAAAATGGCGACGTTATATATAAAAAACAAAAAGGGCGGTATTTCTAGGCGTGGCAAAAAAATATTTTTTATATTTTTTGAAATGTTATTAACATATCTTTAATCGTAGGGGGTGACTGACTCAACTTTTTTTTCGACCCACCCTAATGGACACACAGATAAATATTATGATAAAATATCAAAAATTATCCAGATTTAGAAATATGTTCCAAAAATCGATTTTCTGAAACTTTTCTGCAACACCGACATAATAAATAATCAATAAAGAATGCATTCTAAGTAAGCATACTAATAAGATATACCAGAACTTTAAAAATTACAAAACCACGGCCTTACTTTATTGCATTTTGGAAGCTTTTTTTAATTAAGTAAGCATTGTATTGCTTCTACCCAATTTTATAACTTACATTTTCTGATATTTTTTTGCTGGGTATATACAAGTTTTATGTGATCCGGAAAGTAGAAGCGTGTAAAATAAAATTTGGCTCATTTGAGCGGACACTAACCCCACCAGCCCTGTCAAATTTTTGAAAAATATATTTTGTTTGAATACAAAATTTTAAAAATGCAAAGCACTTATCCTCACAACGGGCCACGATCGGCAACTCCTGCACGCAGAGAAAAAATATAGTTGTGGTAACCATAATCTAAGAGCAACATGTTATGTTTAGAATTATGGTTAAAGTTAAACGATATTATGATCATTATTAATATCAAGATTATAGTTTGGGGACGGGAATTCCCGGTATTTCCCGGGAAATTTTTGTCGGGAATTCCCGGGAATTTTTTTAAATATTCCCGGGAAATACGGGAAATTTTAAATTAACGTATTTTTGTCCACTTTTTTGTAAAAACTAACGATTTTTAAATTTTCAACGATTTATAACAAAAAATAAATTAAAAGTGTTGGGATTTCATAATTTGTTAGCGATTTTGGTTAATGGTAAAGTTTGCAATACTGAAAACATATAACTTATTAGGAATGTCATCAAAACAAACTAAAAAATTAAAGTTGTTGGCGCATTGTTTATTTTTATTTTGTAAAAATATAAATTGATGTAAAACTTTGGACAGAACTAAATTTAAGTACACGTAAGTACATACATAATAAAATTAATACTTAAATGAATTAATATTACATATTTCTATTATTAAAAAGAATGTCGGGTGTATGGAAACATTTCTCAAAAGTCGACCAAGGTGCTCAGTGTAACTTTTGTCCGAAGAAGCTAAAAACGAATGGAGGCAGCACAAGTGGACTTATCCGACACCTTTCTATTGTACATAAATTAAAAATTGACAACCAAACAACTCCTGAACAAAATAATATAACATCAAAAGCCAGTCAAATTATTCCTCCACGCCGTGAATCATTAAAAATTACAAGTTTCTTAGAAACTGAAACACTGCCGGCACAGGTTTCAAAATTGGCAGCCTTAGATGGTCTATCAATACGTACGATAACCAGAAGCTCATTCATCCGAGATAGTTTTTCTAGATTGAATATGCCATTACCAAAAAATGAAACCGACGTAAAAAATTTAATTTTGAAATATTACAAAAATGTAGCAGACAACATTATAAAAGAAATTTCAATTGAAATTTCAAAAAATGGAAGATTTTCATTAGTATTAGATGAATGGACAAACGTTTCACAACGAAGATTTCTAAATATATGTTTACACGGTAATGGATCATTTTACAATTTGGGATTAGTACCTATAACAGGAAGCTGTAACGCAAATAATATAAGAATGTTGGTGGAAAAACGTCTAGAAGATTTCAATTTGTGTTTTGAAAGTCACATTGTAGCAACTATATCCGACGGACCCAATGTGATTAGACGGTTTGTGGCAGATAGTCCTGTAGAAGGCATTTTTTGCTGGAATCATGCCATTCATTTGGCCGTATTAGAAGTTGTTTACATTAAAAAAAACAGTTGTACTTATTCTGAAAGTGAATCTGATTATAGTGATGATGGGGTCGAAATGGAAATGTATGATATTGTTGGTATGTTTATTGTTTGAACCTTTTTCAAATTACAAAGTCATCAGAAAGTTATAAAACCAATTTTGACACATTTAGTTTTATAAATGGATAGGATAAAAGTAATTACCTAAACTAGTAAATATATTAGTCAATAAACTAGTTCATAAAGACTAATCACTGACTACTCTTTTAACTTGATTATGGACTAAAATCATTTAAAACAGTTGTATTGAAAAATTTTATTAGAAAAATAATTCTTTGTATAAATTGAATTATTTTCTTTATTTCAGAGAATTATAATGAAGCTATTGATAACATAAGGAAAATAATCAAAATGTTCAAAAAAAGCCCTTTAAAAAATGCCACTCTTCAAAAATATGTAAAGGAAGAATTCAATAAAGAGTATCATCTAATCCTAGATGTACGAACTAGGTGGAACAGCATGGTTGGCATGATACAATCATTTCTAAAAATTAAAAATGCAATAAAAAAGGCTTTAATAGATTTACATTTATCATCATTGTTTGTTGAAGATTATGTCCCACACTTGGAAACATTGGTAAACGTTTTGAACCCTATAAAAGATGCAGTGGAAGCATTAGGCAGGCGTGAAACCAATTTGATAATAGGTGATGCTATTATGAATACACTTTATGAACAGTTATTATCTGTTGATTCTATACTTTCGGAAAAAATGGTTCACACAATAAAAAGTAAAGTAAATGAAAGATATAACGACAAATTGATGTCATTAGTAAATTATCTAAACACTTCACAACACAATAATATTAACATAACAAAGACAATGTTAAAATCCTATGCAGAGCAAATGTACAAACGCCATTCCAAGGTACTGAAATAACATCGGCTGAAAGTGATGAAGATATTTCCGTTGTACAAGTATATCAATGTTTTAAAGAAAAGTTGGAAAACGCCATTAATGGGGCTAAAGAAAAAACAAGAAATCCGAAATTAAAAACAGACAACTTATTTAAAAGAGAGCTAGCTTTATTTGAAGCTAGTACAAACAGAACCAAAAATTTAGACATACTTTTTAATGCATTGTTAACGCTATAGCCCACTTCTGTAGAAAGCGAACGTGCTTTTTCGGTAGCTGGTAAATTTTCAACAAATTTACGAAATAGAATGTCCGATGAGTTATTAAATGCACTAATTATTTTAAAAACTCATTTTTTGAAAACTAAGTTCTTCTAAAGTTTTTTATACTTTTACTTTTAAATAATATTTTTAATTAATTCTTAATAATAACTGATCTCAAAACGTTATCATTAATCTGTTTGTTTTTGTTTATACAGTATGAATTTAAATGTATTGTTTTCTGTTTTGTTAATAAAATAACATTTTAATAAAAATCTTAAGCATTTTACTAGTATTGTGAGTTTTTAAAAGATTTCCCGGGAATCCCGGGAAATCGAATTTTTCATTCCCGTTTCCCGGGAAATGAAAAAGTCCTGGAATTCCCAAACTCTAATCAAGATATATCATATTATGATCATTATTATTATAATAAGATATCATATTATTATTATAATATATATTTCATTATAATATAATTTTATTAATCATAATGTGATGTTGTAGCATCATATTGCAGTTTCAAGTAACCATATTATGGTTTCATATAATCATATAATGGTTTCAATGTAACCATATTAGGTTTCAAGTAACCATGTTATCGTTACATATTAAACATAATATGGTGAATCTAATGTGTTCATCGTAAATTGTAATTATTTTTTAGATTTCTTTTAAATAAAGACAAATCTTCCAAGCACTGGTATTCCCACAAATAAGAAATAATATATCCACACTTTCATGCCAATATTAAGACAATTTACAATTTTTTTAATTATTAATTTTTTATGTACCATGTTTTATGTATTTTATATTTCTTTTAAATTTTATAATGTTTTATATATTATTATATTTTTAGATATTAAGGTTCTCATTTAAACGTTCAAAACCCTAGTAAACTGTGCAACCTGTGCATGTTTCCATTCTCGCAATTGAATTGTATGGGAATTGATTTGCACAACCCTTATAAGTATTTGCGACTATTTCGACTGGCAAACTTGAACAGTCTCATTGTGCATTTAATAGAATCGATCTGTGTTGATCACTTTTTAACTTAAGCACTTGAATATTCACATTTTAAATGCATTTTTTATAATTTTTTGTTTAAATAATTATATTTTTATTTTTATACCCTACACCACTTTAATGGGGATGGTATATTGGGTTTGTGCTGATATTTGTAACGCACAATAATATTGGTCCTATACCCACCTTAAAGTATACCAATTGGCTTAGAATCATTTTCTGAGTCGCAATTTTGAAGATAATTCAATGAAATTAGCCAGATAATCTTCTATGGTACCGGAGACAAAGCCTATTGAAAATGGTCAATATCGGTCCATTATTTCACCTAGCCCCCATACAACTGAACCCCCGAATAGGACTTGTAAACCTTGTAATCAAACTACAGGTCGCAATTTTGAAGATAACTCAATGAAATTTGGCACATGATCTTCTATCGGAGACAAAGCCTATTGAAAATGGTTAAAATCGGTCCATTTCCTCACCTAGCCCCCATACAACTGAACCCCCGAATAGGGCTTGTAAAACTTGTAATCAAACTAAGGTCGCAATTTTTAAGATAATTCAATGAAATTAGGCAGATGATCTTCTATGGTACCGGAGACAAAGCCTATTAAAATGGTCAATATCGGTCCATTATTTCACCTAGCCTCAATATAACTGAACCGAACGAATAGGGATTTTAAGTTCATAATTATGTTTAATATACTCGTATCTCGACAAAAAGCTGCAAAACCAAGTTCTATACTAGCCTGGATGACTCTCATGGATTTTATAATTATAGGGTCTCATTTGACCATAGCCCCTATACAAATCCCCCTTCAAAATTTGACTTAGGTAGCTAGGTAGGTAGGTCGATAGGAGGATGTATATTACATCAAATCCGAAGAAATACACCTACGCCACTATCGGGCCTGTTGTGAGCTCCTTATCATGAAAAAAAACAAGTAAGAAATTATAGTCGGGCGAGGCCGACCATATAATACCCTACACCTTTGACAAAAATATAATGTGATTTAGTTGCCATAATAAAGCATTTAAGTTGAATTGTACCTTGCCTTAGATACACATACTTAAGCCGTTTGATGGGGGCTTTTCATAGGGGCTAGGGTCATATGAGAACCTATTATTATGGAATTCGTGGGGGTCATCAAGTCTTGTATACAACTTGGTTTCTGCAGCTTTTTGTCGAGATATGAGTATATTAAACATATTATGAACTTAAAAGCCCTATTCGGCGGGTTCAGTTGTATGGGGGCTAGGTGAAATAATGGACCGATGTAAACCATTTTCAACAGGCTTCATCTACGGTACCATAAAAGATCATGTGCCGAATTTCATTGAATTATCTCCAAAATTGCGACCTGAAGTTTGATTACAAGTTTTAAAAGCCCTATTCGAGGGGTTCAGTTGTATGGGGGCTAGGTGAAATAATGGACCGATGTTAACCATTTTCAATAGACTTCATCTACGGTAAAAGATCATGTGCCGAATTTCATTGAATTATCTCCAAAATTTCGACCTGTAGTTTGATTACAAGTCTTAAAAGCCCTATTCGAGGAGTTCAGTTGTATGGGGGCTAGGTGAAATAATGGACCGATGTTAACCATTTTCAATAGGCTTCGTCTACGATACCATAAAAGATCATGTACCAAATTTCATTGAATTATCTTCAAAATTGCGACCTGTAGTTTGATTACAAGGTTTACATGGACGGACAGACAGACAGACAGACGGACGGACATCGACTCAGAAAATGATTCTGAGCTGATTGGTATACTTTAAGGTGGGTATAGGACCAATATTATTGTGCGTTACAAACATCAGCACAAACCCAACTTACCCTCCCCACTAAAGTGGTGTAGGGTATAATAACTGAAAGAATTATTTTTCAGTGTTCAGAAACTCAGTTTCCTGAACGTAATACCTAAGAATCTTCCAATCAGTGTTAGTAAGAAATGTTATTTCCGGAATACAGTTTCACTATTCAGACTTGCTCATTTTGAGGAGATTTTTCGTCTTGCTCTCATCAGGGTCACCCCATAGGATCTTCGTGGTTCTACCCACTGTTTCACTATTCCAAGAGGCCTTATGGGATTTTCTCACCCATATTTTTAGTTCAGCTTTTATTGCGTCGAATGGTTTCGCGTTTGTCAGGTTAACTGCCTCGAGCTCCCTACCCTTTAAAGCTATTACATTCGCCCTTTCGTTACCGACTACTCCCGACTGGGCTGGTACCCATATGATGTGAACCTTATCTCTGGGAGAGTATTCAGTTAAAGCTTTCTTACAATTCAATACGGTCTTAGATTTAGTTCTATCACCTGATATCGCCCTAATGTACCGCTTGACCAAGACATTCTATCTGGGATCAGCGTTTCAAAATTTCTGACATATTCTGTGTCTGGTATACGATCAGGCACGTCCGATGATTGTGTATAACCTTCCAATGTGTCCAGTAGAGTGGGTCGGTCTCTATGGACAAAAAAAAAGTTGCGTCAGTCACCCCCTAGGATTAAAGGTATGTTAATAACATTTCCAAAAATATAAAAAATATTTTTTTGCCACGCCTAGAAATACCGCCCTTTTTGTTTTTTATATATTACGTCGCCATTTTAAGTCCGATCGTAAGATGTGATATCACTATATTTATAGCTTGACTGTAGCTATATTTCACACTTAGACAATTTTTTAATTCGACGTGATATTCTATGCGCGACTTCTGATATCTCGGATCCTTCCCCAAAATCTAAAATTGTGGCTATACTGGAATAAAGTACATTGAATTATATGAACTATTAGCTTTTAAAATGCTCACTTTTATGCATAAACACCTATTTTATAGATATTTGAGAATGTTCAAGTATTTATCAACCGTTCTCACAACAAACAATTAATTTGCCAGGAAAAACAGTCGAACATTTTTTAAATGAACTATATAAAACAGAAATCCTTTTCATTTTCTCAGTTGCACACCATTTCAGATCCTACTTCCTTTCAAAATAGCAGAAAGTTAACTATGTATGTATATCCTGCAGCAATATAGTGGTTTAGCTATGTCCGTCCATGTAAACCTTGTAAAACTATAAGTCGCAATTTTCCAAATAATTTGATGAAAATAGGCTCAAATATTTCATTTTACCAAAGGACGAAGTTGTTTGAAAATGGATTAAATTGGAGCTCTTAATTGCGGCTTGTCGTTATTTCCCTCTTAAACACTTCCATTATGATGAAATTCTGCATATCTAACTCCTATATGAACATAAATCCCTCCACCATATTTTGAGAGGATCGGTCTATAATTGATCCTAGCTCCCATATATAGTCTCTTTCAGAAAATCAGTTTTTCATCAGATTTCAGTATAAATGCTTTATTAAATAAGAAATCACATTTTAGATATATTCATAACTGGTATCCTATGGTCGGCTATTCCCGATTAGTTTTTTAATAGTTTTTATTTCAAGAACTTCTTTAAAAATATATAACTATTTAAGAAAAGTTAATATATCATTAAATAAATGTATTACATTTTATAAAAATTAGTATAAACATTTTTGAAAATTAAAAAAAAAAACAAGAAACATGCAAGTAATTGTATGGTAAAAACATGAAATATTTTTATAAAGCATAACTCTTTAATTTTTGCACAGATTTTTATAAAATAAAATGTTTAGTTAATATGTACCTACGTGATTTTGTTATTAATTAATAAAATTAAATGCTGAATAAAATTATCATTCTTGTGTTAAGATAAGGACAGAATGAAATTTGTGTATTGTAAATTAATTTGAAAAAATAGTTTTCGACCATATCCCTAGCAAATTAATTGTTTGTAGTTAGAACTATACAGGTATTTTTAAATACCTGTAAAATAGCTGTTTATGCATAAAACTGAGCATTTTAAAAGCTCTTATAATTAAATATACTTTATTCCAGTATAGCCACATTTTTAGATTTTGGGGAAGGATCGGAAATATCAGAAGTCGCGCATAGAATATAATGTCGAATTAAAAAATTGTCTAAGTGTGAAATATAGCTACAGTCAAGCCATAAATATTGATATATTATATGTTACGATCGGACTTAAAATGGCGGCGTAATATATAAAAAACAAAAAGGGCGGTATTTCTAGGCGTGGCAAAAAAATATTTTTTATATTTTTGGAAATGTTATTAACATATCTTTAATCGTAGGGGGTGACTGATTCAACTTTTTTTTTCGACCCACCCTAGTGTCCAGTATACATTGATGACGTGTCCTATAACCGCTTTTGGCCAGTTCGCCTAAAGTAAAGAGCCGTTTGGCTGTAAGCGCCGCCTCATATCTTAAATAAGTTTCAATGGGTGGAATATCTAGCAACGTTTCCAGAGCCTTGGTTGAAGTAGTACACATGGCACCACTTATACCCAAGCAACATGTACGCTGAACTCCCTGTAGTAGTTTGATATTACAGTTTATGTCTAAAGCAGTCCACCAGATTATTGAAGCATAAGCTAGAATTGGTCTAATTACACTTTTATAAAGCCAATTTGTCATAGTAGGACTAAGACCCCATTTCATGCCTATAGTTCTCCTACATATCGCCCGATGTGCCTTGTTGATCCTATCCTCAATGTGGTGTCTCCATTTTAATATCCGGTCGAGGATTACACCTAAGTACTTAATTTTGTCTGTCACTGGTATCTTCTTGCCCAGGAAGCAAGGTTCAGTGTACGTGGAAATTTTTGTCTTTCTTGTGAAAAGACAGATTTCCGTTTTTGCCGGGTTAGCATCAGAGCATCCTCAGCTCTTCTACGCAAGTTATTTGGATCCTTTCCCTTTAAAAGTATTACGACATCGTCTGCATAGCAGACAGGTCTAAGTCCTTTCTCAGTTAGGGTCCTTAGGAGGCTATTAATCGTGGTAACCCAGAGTAAAGGTCACAAAATGCCACCCTGTGGTATACCGCGAAATACCTTTTTCCTGATAGTTATATCGTACATCTCGCAGCTTATCCATCTGTTCCTTAGCATGTAGTTGATCCAGTTACGGAGCACCCGGTCAACATAAAACTGGTCTAGGGATTGGATAAGAGTATCAGTGTGCACGTTATTGTCAATGCATACCGGCAGTGTATACAGTTTGCTATCAAAGGATGCACCTATGTAGTGGACAACTTCGTTTAAAGCGGTGTTATTTATAATTTCAATGCTATTAATTAAAATAATTATATTTGTTAAATTTATTGAAATTATATTTATTTTTCTATTTGATAGTTTTATATCAAAGTTTATTCAATTATAAAAACAAAAATTTTTGAGTATTCGAAATATTTAAATAAAAGAAAACTAGATTATTTTATATTTTTAAAATGCTGCAGAACGCTTCTTTTAATAATTCCTTGTGCATTTTTAATTGAACAAGATCTGGCTATATTGTCAGGTACATAGTGCAGTGATTCGACTATACCAATGGGACAATGATATCTAGGAACTTTTTCTTTTGAAATTACAACTATATCTCCCTTTTCAATCGGTGTAGTTGATTTTGTCCATTTTGTTCTCAAAGAAATTGTCGGCAAATATTATTTTAGCCATCTATTCCAAAAACACTCAATTTGACTTTGTGTAGTTTTCCACATACGATGAAATCCAGAAATTTGTACATCAGGAATTCTAGTACTTTTCATAATCACTTCCAACATATGTTAAGGGTCTACTGTTTATATATTCTGCTTCAGCAAAAATTGTTTGGAGTGATTCTTCTTTAACAGATGCACCTCTTAATATGATTTCAATACATATTTTAAAACATCCAATTAGACGCTCCCAAGATCCGCCCATATGTTCCATGTTTAGTAAGAGATTCTTTTATATCACTAAATTTGATGTCTTCTTTTGCCTTTTGTAGTTCCTTACTAGTGGATAAAAAGTATCTTCCATTATCAGACCAAATTTTTTTGATTTCTCCTCTTCTTGCAACCAAACGTCTAATAGCTAAAAGACATGAATCTGTTGTAAGAGAGTGTACAATTTCAACTTGGATTGCTCTAGTTGTCAAACAAATAAATAAGCAACCATATCTTTTTTCTACTCTTCGACCAATTTTTACTAAAAAAGGGCCAAAATAATCAATTCCGACTGCAGTAAAAGGCTTATAATGAATGAGTAAACGTTCAGATGGCAAACATCCCATCATAGGATTAACAGCTTTACATTTTAAACGCTTGCAGGTATAACAATTACGGATGACTGATTTTACAATTGATCGAATATTTGGAATATAATATTTCTTTCGAATGTCATTAATTACAGCGTCAGTTAATTGATGATTGAAATGCTTATGATTATACATTAAGAGTCTTTGTACAAATAAGTGTTTTCCATCTAAACATATAGGATCTTCTAATTCAACAAGGGAATTATCTAGTAAGCGATTTTTTATACGTAGAATTCCACTACAGTCAACGTATACGGGATGTTTACAATGACGACCCTATTTATTGTTACATTTTAAAACGGATATATTTTGTATATCATTTGGAAACATTTCACTTTGTACACGTTTAATCCAGATAATTAAAGAGTTTTCCATGTCTTCCATACATATACATTCGTCATTCATATGATTTCCTTTACAAATCTCAATATCCATGCAGTAATTCTAAGGATTTTAATATACGAGTAATTCCACTTAATTTCAAAAAGTTGGGGTATATTTCTTATAACCAAACATACATTTTTTGTGGGATCATTACTTTGTGGTTGTGTTGGTATCTCTATGTACAATTTTTGTATGAATTCAGGACCATGATTTTAGGTCTTTGTCGGGTATACTGTTTTCACCATACTATCAACTATCCGTTCCAAGGTTTTAAGTAGGAAGGACGTAAGACTTATCGGTCGATAAGACTTAGGTGTCGAATAGCTAGGTTTCCCTGGTTTAGGTATAAATATTACCCTTGCATCCTGCCATTTAATTGGGGTATATGTGTAGCATGCAGTGAATATCTGAGACAGATGTACGGAAACCAGACTCGCCTCCATCTGTAAGAGTGCCGGGAAAATGCCATCCGGCCCTGCAGCTTTATAGGGAGCGAAGCTCTTGATTTAACCATTTCAGTAGTGGAATTCAGTAATTTTTTTAACGATTATCGAATTGTTAAAACTACTAAAGAACAAAATTGTCGATTTTGGTATTCATTAAAATTTTTAAACGATATTCGTTATCGTTACGACAGCTATGTTGTTTTTTCAATCGATGAAAAGTCGATTAAGTATGTCCCGCGACTTTTTTAGTGTTGAGTGTAGGAATGTCGTACCTAGATAAAAACATTCAAAAATGCTAAAAAAAAGTAATAACAAAAGTGTTATATTCGGCTATGCCGAATCTTATATACCCACCATCAAACCTCGTTTGAGTGGAATGAAACTTACTTATGTCGAATTTCATCTATATACTCGTATTTTTAGGCCAGTTATAAGCGTTAAAGTAATTTTCTGAAGGGGACCTTATATAGGGGGGTAGGGTCAATTATGGGCCGATCCTCATAAAATTTGGTAGACAGAATTTGGTTCGTATTAAATTTATTTGTGTCGAATTTCATCGCTACACTCGTATTTTTAAGCCATTAATGAGCGTTGCAGTCATTTTCTGAAGGGGACCTTATATGGGGGATAGGGTCAATCATGGACCGATCAACATTCAATTTTAATTTTTTAGATAGATTTTGACTCATATGAAACTTACTTATGTCGAATTTCATCTATGTACTAGTATTTTTAAGCCAGTAATGAGCGTTAAAGTCATTTTCTGAAGATGACCTTATATGGGAGGTAGGGTCAATTATGGACCGATCCTCATAAAATTTTGCATAGTGATTTTGTATCACAAGAAACTTACTTATGTCGAATTTCAGCACTATATTCGTAAAGAAGTTATGGCTGTTAAAGCTGCTTTTCGAGGGGCCACTTGTATGGGGGCTATCCGAAAACGTGGACCGATATTGCCCATTTTCAATACCAAACAAACCTTACCTATAAGATACATTTATGTAAAATATCAACCCTCTAGCTCTTTCCATACGGACTCTATCGTGCTTTCAACAGACAGACAGACGGACGGACAGACATGGCTAGATCGTCTTAGAATTTAATGAGGACCCAGAATATATATACATTTGTATATAACCCCATCTTTTTTGATGGTGGGTATAAAAACACTTTTTATTTCAATAAATTATGAAATTTTTTAGAAATATATAATTTTTTTTCCAAAATATTATTTTCTGACACAAATTTATTTGTTTTTTTGCTGTTCTTCTTTGTGCTTTTCGTTAATTTTTACAGAGATGCCACTTAACTGTAATTAGTGTGTTAAAAAGTTATTGTTGTTAGTGAATAACTGAATCGTTACTGCAAACAACAAAAATTGTCGACATTTTTAACAATTGTCGAATCGTTAAAAGTTACTGAATTCCACTACAGATGTAATTACAATTTCCGTGTTAGCCTCCCCTTCCTCCAATATCGGTTCATCTATGTTATTCGATATACCGGGTGGAAAATGAGAGTCCATTAGGAGTTTCATTGTCTCCTCCATATCCTCCAGCCTCCTGCCCGTATCATCGACCATAGATTCTGGTTGGACATGAGTTTTGGATAGGATTTTTTTATCTTCGATACCACAGTGGGGCAGAATCGAAATTTTTTGGAAATAAATCTGGCATTTCTAAACGGCTGATCCGATCGGTATAAAATTTGGCGACAGCGTAGCCAAGGAGTGCCATTTTTTTGTTTTTCACCCAAATACAAAGATTTTTATATTTTCTGAAAGCGCTCGACGAGATCTTGAAATACTACTTGGACATACTACTTATCTCTTATAATATCCAAGTTATAGGCATTTAAAAATTTAGTGATACAAAATTTACCATACCTTGGTCCGCCTTTTTTTGAATACCGGGCGTAATTTTGGACCAAATGGACTCAATTTTTTCTTGTTAGTTAGACAACAAAATTTCCAATAATATACAAAAAATCAATATCATTTACAGATCCAAAAATATACGTTTTTTAATTTAAGAATTCAAAAAATTTTAGATTTTTGCCGTTTTTTTGCCAAAAATGTGTCTTAACTCTTTTATTAATAAAATAAAATTTCCTTTAAGAACATATAACAATTTTATAATTTTCTAAAAGGTATCTTTACGCAGAACGCTTTGGCGTAAAAAACTTGTCTTATTTTTTGAAAATGTTGCCACTGCGTCCTTCCGAATATGACCTATTTTTTATCAAAACTTCAACTTTGGGCGACATGTTCTAAAATCCCAAAGCTGGGATCAGAAAACTGAGAAAGCAGTTTTGGAAACCTCAATATGTTTTCTATTTACTCCAAAAGTATTTTCCCAGCCCTGAAAGAAATGTGGACCCTATGGGCAAAAAAGTAAAAAATCCCATTTTTGGGATTTTCATTCCTATTTTTGGGAATTGCGGGATGCCCTTTGACCTTTTCAATTTTTTTTGCATTTTATTATTTGAAATGACAAATTTAACAAGCGTTGAAAATTTCATTGAGTTTTGTTCATAAATAAAGATTTTGTCTTATATTACATATTTGTTTAATTTCTAAAACTATGGTTTATATCAAAATTTTAATAGGGTCGCAGATAGCTACAACAATTTAGTCCATATTTATCCCTTAATATCATTTTTTAATTAGATATGGAAATTCTAGACCCTTTACAAAAAATTTCAAGCCAATATCTCAATTACATTCAAAAATATGTTCATTTAAACCTGTGTCCTTTAATTTCATCTTTTTCATATTTTAGTATTAAGTATGACAGAACATACATTTGGTGTTGAATAAAATATTTGGACAATTTTTAAAAATTATTAAGTTAATTATTTTATTAAAGACTATAACATTGTATATACAATAAAAAAAATTATAATTTTATTATGAGCCACGCACAACAAGACCTAAATCACCCCACACAAACCACCTTTCCCGCCCACCGAAATATAAAACACAATTTAATGCAATATCATCAGTTAGTATAATAGCTTTTTTATTTGAAATGTTTATCTTAAACATAATACAATTAATTCTTACAACCTACTTATATAGTTAATTCCTAACACTACTTATTTTCTATAAAATAATCTGTCATATCGGTATACATATCCAGAAAGTAATATAAGTCCTTTAAATCTTCCTTGTTTTGAGATGATAGAGTTTCATAACAAATCCATCTTTTTCGCATAGTTGAAAGAACAGGATCAGAAGATAGAAGTAAACTATTAAAAATATCTTCATTCTGTGATTGCCTGGAGCATTTTCTTGAACTGAATAGTTGAACATGCTTAAAATCTCGATTCCTCGCTTCCTGGGCTTCTTCTGTTAACTCTCCAAGTGGAAGAATATTCGATTCAATTATTATTTGACCATGACACAATACTTTGTGTACTGTTGGTGTTAGTTCCCTCCATGGATACAGAGATACAAGTAATTTAGAAATTTCAGATGTATATTCCCCAAAACGATTTCCAATAATTTTATGTTTACTATTCAGTGCCATTAAAATAGTGTTAACTCTTCGAAGCAACTCCTTGTCGATTCCATTTATTTTTGAAGTAATTTCAAAATCACGAAAAAACCTTCTCGCCGTATTACCGTCATTTGTACTACCGCAACTTGGAAGTGGTTTGTCGATGTTTAATCCCATCTGAACTTTAAATTCTTCTTGGATTCTGTTTTTTTCCGCAGCTCTCAGTTCTTTCAATTCTTCATTATTTTTTTTGTTGATTTAGTAAGATTCTCTGGCACACTTCTATATTTGAGGTCGTATGCTATGTGTAAAAAGTAATCCAAAAATCGTATTCTGGCATGAAGTGGTGAAATTCCGAAAGACAGGACTTCTTCATTAATACTTCTGCTTTTGTTTATATTTGAGAATTGCGACTTTTTTTCATTACATATTGTGCATCTCCAGAAGGAAGAAGTTTCTGTTATGGCATTGCTGACCTTTCCATCAATCATTGTTAAGCTTAGCTGATATGATACGTTAATAGAGAATTCCTTTATTTTTATGCTAATGGGCTCCAGTGCATTTATTTCATCTTTTAAATATTCCACTAAATCTTTTGTTGTTTTCTTTGACTCCTTTATATATTCAAATCCAATGGGTCTACAAAAATTTTTTAAACCCGGAGTTGTATTGATCCATATATCTTCAAATGAATTTCCGATGCTTGACGATGATGGAGTAAGGGAATATGAACGAATTCGTAATGGCACTAATGATGACATAAATACACTTTCGTAGTCTGCTAATGTCCGACTTCCACAAGCTTGTTTGTATTCTGGAAGTGCTGATAAACCGTCACATCCCCACTTACACATTAAGACAACATCACAGTTATGAATTTTCCTTAGTTGGTCTTCTGAAAAGTCTGACACAATTCTTGTTGGTGTGTTTTCGAGCAAAGATGATATATCAATACAAGCTTCCACATCATTAACAGCAATAGGTGATGGTAGGATAGTTTGTTTTTTTTTCCTGGATCGCCTTGTATGATGGTAATATATTGTGTCCTTTTTCATGCAGAGCTTTCCTTAATATTTGGTACTTATTTCGACTGAGACCCAGTTCCAACATAAGCGCTATTGCTTCCTCTTCAGTAAAATTTGATTGTGATGTTGGAGTTGGTATACTTTCCACAATTCGCTTAAGTCGTTTTGGTGATGCATTAGGAAGAATAGTTGCAATATGTACGGTATCCATAGGTTGGTTTTCCCTTTTCAGCATTTCGTTAAATGTATCAGCAATTTCCTCATTTGAGATTGAAAAGTTTTTGTGTGACCCTCTTTTTTTTTGACCTTGAACATAAGTCTTCGTATGACTTGCAAGGCGCTCCTGTTGATGTGTTGTAAGTTGAGATTTCCGTAGTAGTTTCCATCCAACTACAAAATTTTAATCGAAATTTCTTTTGATTTCCATCCACAGACTTACTTTTTACATCAAAAAGTTTTAAAAAGTTTTCAATTTTTGATATGCCTGTTTTGTCTACTTTTCTACTATATGTAGTTTTTATATAATTTGAAATGTCTTCAATTCTTTCTGGCCCTTTGAAGATACACTCCATAAAACGGAACACAACTCTTCGTACTTTAATGTAATCTTCATTGTAGATTTATTAAATATGGTACTTAAAATCTGAGAATACCAATTCTTGTCATTTCCGATACAATTCGTAAAAAATTACGAATTGTCTACCTATTAACATTTAGGACTATATTACTATAACCTGTAATTCAGTCATTGTATATTTTATTCCTTTTTTTGTTTTTCATCCAAATACAAAGATTTTTATCGACGAGATCTTGAAAAAACATGCTTGGACATACTACTTATCTCTTATAATATCCGAGTTATAGGCATTTAAAAATTTAGTGATACAAAATTTACCATACCTTGGTCGGCCTTTTTTGAATATCGGGCGTAATTTTGGACCAAATGAACTCAATTTTTTCTTGTTAGTTAGACAACAAAATTTCCAATAATATACAAAAAATCAAAAAAACAATATCATTTACAGATCCAAAAATATATGTTTTTTATTTTAAAAATTCAAAAAATTTTAGACTTTTGCCGTTTTTGTGCCAAAAATGTGTCTTAACTCTTTTATTAATAAAATAAAATTTTCTTTAAGAACATATAACAGTTTTATAGTTTTCTAAAAGGTATCTTTACGCAGAACGCTTTGGCGTAAAAAACTTGTCCTATTTTTTGAAAATGTTGCCACTGCGTCCTTCCGAATATGACCTATTTTTTATCAAAACTTCAACTTTGGGCGACATGTTCTAAAATCCCAAAGCTGGGATCAGAAAACTGAGAAAGCAGTTTTGGAAACCTCAATATGTTTTCTATTTACTCCAAAAGTATTTTCCCAACCCTGAAAGAAATGTGGACCCTATGGGCAAAAATGTAAAAAATCCCATTTTTGGGATTTTAATTCCTATTTTTGGGAATTGCGGGATGCCCTTTGACCTTTTCAATTTTTTTTTCATTTTCTTATTTGAAATGACAAATTTAACAAGCGTTGAAAATTTCATTGAGTTTTGTTCATAAATAAAGATTTTGTCATATATTACATATTCGTTTAATTTCTAAAACTATGATTTATATCAAAATTTTAATAGGGTCGCAGATAGCTACAACAATTTAGTCCATATTTATCCCTTTATATTTTTTTTAGTTAGATATGGAAATTCTAGACCCTTTACAAAAATTTTCAAGCCAATATCTCAATTACATTCAAAAATATGTTCATTTAAACTTGTGTCCTTTAATTTCATATTTTTCATATTTTAGTATTAAATATGACAGAACATATTCAAATCTTATATTTACCCATTTTCTATTTGTTTGCTTATCCTTATAATTGAAAGGTCCTATTATGCTTAAATTTTCAGAAATTTATAACTATTTTTTACCTATATTTTTTCGACAAATCATTTCGTTCTGTTTCGTTTATGATCATGTAGGTAAAAATATACAGGTAATGATAATTTCGATTCATTCACTAATAAGAAATATCAATGACTGAATTACAGGTTATAGTAATATAGTCCTAAATGTTAATAGGTAGACAATTCGTAATTTTTTACTTTGGAATACCTGTATCGGAAATGACAAGAATTGGTATATAAGTAAACTTCTCAGATTTTAAGTACTTTAAGTACATTAAAGTACGAAGAGTTGTGTTCCGTTTTATGGAGTGTATCTTCAAAAGGGCCAGAAAGAATTGAAGACATTTCAAATTATATAAAAACTACATATGGTAGAAAAGTAGACAAAACAGGCATATCAAAAATTGAAAACTTTTTGTTATAAAAAGTAAGTCTGTGGATGGAAATCAAAAGAAATTTCGATTAAAATTTTGTAGTTGGATGGAAACTACTACGGAAATCTCAACTTACAACACATCAACAGGAGCGCCTTGCAAGTCATACGAAGACTTATGTTCAAGGTCAAAAAAAGAGGGTCACACAAAAACTTTTTTCAATCTCAAATGAGGAAATTGCTGATACATTTAACGAAATGCTGAAAAGGGAAAACCAACCTATGGATACCGTACATATTGCAACTATTCTTCCTAATGCATCACCAAAACGACTTAAGCGAATTGTGGAAAGTATACCAACTCCAACATCACAATCAAATTTTACTGAAGAGGAAGCAATAGCGCTTATGTTGAAACTGGGTCTCAGTCGAAATAAGTACCAAATATTAAGGAAAGCTCTGCATGAAAAAGGACACAATATATTACCATCATACAAGGCGATCCAGGAAAAAAAAACAAACTATCCTACCATCACCTATTGCTGTTAATGATGTGGAAGCTTGTATTGATATATCATCTTTGCTCGAAAAACAGCAACACCCATTTGCATAAAAATAAAGGAATTCTCTATTAACGTATCATATCAGCTGAGCTTAACAATGATTGATGGAAAGGTCAGCAATGCCATAACAGAAACTTCTTCCTTCTGGAGATGCTCAATATGTAATGAGAAAAAGTCGCAATTCTCAAATATAAACAAAAGCAGAAGTATTAATGAAGAAGTCCTGTCTTTCGGAATTTCACCACTTCATGCCAGAATACGATTTTTGGATTACTTTTTACACATAGCATACGACCTCAAATATAGAAGTGTGCCAGAGAATCTTACTAAATCAACAAAAAATAATGAAGAATTGAAAGAACTGAGAGCTGCGGAAAAAAGCAGAATCCAAGAAGAATTTAAAGTTCAGATGGGATTAAACATCGACAAACCACTTCCAAGTTGCGGTAGTACAAATGACGGTAATACGGCGAGGTTTTTTCGTGATTTTGAAATTACTTGTCATGGGCAAGTAATTTCAAAATCATGGGCAAATAATAATTGAATCGAATATTCTTCCACTTGGAGAGTTAACAGAAGAAGCCCAGGAAGCGAGGAATCGAGATTTTAAGCATGTTCAACTATTCAGTTCAAGAAAATGCTCCAGGCAATCACAGAATGAAGATATTTTTAATAGTTTACTTCTATCTTCTGATCCTGTTCTTTCAACTATGCGAAAAAGATGGATTTGTTATGAAACTCTATCATCTCAAAACAAGGAAGATTTAAAGGACTTATATTACCTTCTGGATATGTATACCGATATGACAGATTATTTTATAGAAACTAAGTAGGGTAGAAGGGGGACCATACGCCATTATTAAAATAAGCCAAAAAAATTAAAAAGTAAAAACTTTTTTTTGCTGTTTTATTTTTTAATTCGCTAAACTAAGTATAATAAACTAGATATTTATTGTTTATTTCACATAACTAAACAAAAAAAAAATTAAAAGAAATTATTAATGATTTTTTCTATATTTTAACAAAATTTTGTTCTACATCACCAGCATTACATATATTTGGCACATGTGCCCCACGGGCAGTTCTGGGGTTTAGTTTAAATTTTTTTCGGCTTTCAAATTATATTATCGAAAATATTATTATGTCTTATTATTCACTATTATTGACGTTCTATCACTGACCAATATATTTTCTCTATCACAAAAACTAAAAAAGTTAGCACAAAAAATTGACACAGTGAAATATTTTCACAGCCCTTTGAAAAACAATTAATCACGTCTGCCTCCCATTATATGTAAAGTTAATCTTTCAAACTTTCAGGGATGATAGATAATCGATAAACGAAAATAAAATTTGATAATGCGATAAAATCGATTACTAGGTTTTCAAGTTATTCGCTTTGGCAGATGTGCCCCTATGGCGAATGATCCCCCTTCTACCCTAGTGTTAGGAATTAACTATATAAGTAGGTTGTAAGAATTAATTGTATTATGTTTAAGATAAACAGTTCAAATAAAAAAAGCTATTATACTAACTGATGATATTGTATTAAATTGTGTTTTATATTTCGGTGGGCGGGAAAGGTGGTTTGTGTGGGGTGATTTAGGTCTTGTTGTGCGTGGCTCATAATAAAATTATAATTTTTTTTATTGTATATACAATGTTATAGTCTTTAATAAAATAATTAACTAAATAATTTTTAAAAATTGTCCAAATATTTTATTCAACACCAAATGTATGTTCTGTCATACTTAATACTAAAATATGAAAAAGATGAAATTAAAGGACACAGTTTTAAATGAACATATTTTTGAATGTAATTGAGATATTGGCTTGCAATTTTTTGTAAAGGGTCGAGAATTTCCATATCTAACTAAAAAATGATATTAAGGGATAAATATGGACTAAATTGTTGTAGCTATCTGCGACCCTATTAAAATTTTGATATAAATCATAGTTTTAGAAATTAAACAAATATGTAATATATAACAAAATCTTTATTTATGAACAAAACTCAATGAAATTTTCAACGCTTGTTAAATTTGTCATTTTAAATATGAAAATGAAAAAAAAAAATTGAAAAGGTCAAAGGGCATCCCGCAATTCCCAAAAATAGGAATGAAAATCCCAAAAATGGAATTTTTTACTTTTTTGCCCATAGGGTCCACATTTCTTTCACGGCTGGGAAAATACTTTTGGAGTAAATAAAAAACATATTGAGGTTTCCAAAACTGCTTTCTCAGTTTTCTGATCCCAGCTTTGGGATTTTAGAACATGTCGCCCAAAGTTGAAGTTTTGATAAAAAATAGGTCATATTCGGAAGGACGCAGTGGCAACATTTTCAAAAACTAGGACAAGTTTTTTACGCAAAAGCGTTCTGCGTAAAGATACCTTTTAGAAAACTATAAAATTGTTATATGTTCTTAAAGAAAATTTTATTTTATTAATAAAAGAGTTAAGACACATTTTTGGCAAAAAAACGGCAAAAATCTAAAATTTTTTGAATTTTTAAATTAAAAAACGTATATTATTGGAAATTTTATTGTTTAACTAACAAGAAAAAATTGAGTCCATTTGGTCCAAAATTACGCCCGGTATTCAAAAAAAGGCGGACCAAGGTATGGTAAATTTTGTATCACTAAATTTTTAAATGCCTATAACTCGGATATTTAAGAGATAAGTAGTATGTTTTTTGAAGATCTCGTCGAGCGCTTTCAGAAAATAAAAAAATCTTTGTATTTGGGTGAAAAACAAAAAAATGACACGAGTTTAAAAATTTTACATGTCGTAGGTACCCTACTTTGAGCCGCCACAGCGCCGTCCCTGGGGCATCTGCAGGGTTCATCTTCAAAACTTAAACTCGAATACTCGGATCAGCCGTTTAGAAATGCCAGATTTATTTCCAAAAAATTTCGATTCTGCCCCACTGTGCTGTGCACAGAAAAGTTTCCAGGAGTCTCGTTTGGCTTTATGAACAATTTTCTTATATTCACCAAGTTTACTACGATACTCATCCCAGTATACTGCGGTCTTTTTACGCCGTGCCCGGTTAAATAGTCTGCGAAGAGTCTTACCAAGGTTCCGGATCTTCCCGGTTACTCAGGGTTTCTCCTGGGCAGATCTCCGCTCTCGTAGAGGGCAGCTGTCCTCGAACGATTTAACCAAGGCACTTGTGAGCTTTTCTACTTTGGCGTCTATGTCCTCTTTATTTCGACATTGAAAAGTGTTCTGACATAAACGGTTCTTTAGTAAGGAACCGAACATTGTCCAATTTGTTTTAGACTTATTCCGAAATTTTATCGGCTTTGGTGGCGGCCGTAGTATGTTGAATCTTATGTACCGATGGTCAGAAAAGGAGTGCTCGTCCGAAACTCTCCAATCCTGAATTTATTTTATAAGCTCTTCTGAACATATAGTTATATCTAATACTTCTTCTCTGATTCTATTGACGAAGGTAGCTTTATTACCTAAGTTCGATGTGATCAAGTCTTTAGTATTAAGAAAATCCATAAGGGCTTGTCCCCTGCGATAGGTGTTTGTACTACCCCAAGCTACATGGTGGGAGTTGGCATCACAACCTATTAAAATTTTCTTATTTTGCCTTTGCGCCTCTTCGACCAGTTTCATCAGCTCCGACGTTGGTGGTAGTGTCGGAGAATCGAAAGGCAGGTAAACAGATGCAAGGTATATGTTGCTACGTCCTTGCTTCAGTACAGTTGCATCCGATGTGGATAATCCTGTTGAGAGGAGAAAACATAAATTCTTGTGATATAAGATACATGTTCTCCGTCGAGACCCTGTATCAGCGTAGAAAAGTTGGAAATTTACGTGATTTAATCCAGAATCGTCCACCTTGTTGCGAATCGTCCAAGGTTCCTGGATTAAAGCTATATGTATCTTACCTATGTTAATTTTATCCATCAGAGCGTTGGTAGACGTGTCGCTCCGATGGAGGTTTATTTGGATAACCTCAATCATTGTCATCCATTTAAACTGTCTTCCAGCGAGTTAGTGATAACATCCCCGCTCGTTGGATTTGACTCCTCCGGGTAACCTGAAGTGGCTATTGATGCAGTGAGTACCATTGATGGCACTGTGGGGTCCTTATCAGGCATAGGAAGAGCAGACTTTTTAATCGACACTTTCCCAATTTTGGACAGCACTGCTGTTCTGTCTTCTGGCGAGTGAGTGATTTCCTCCTCGCTTTTAGGATTTGACTCCTCAACATTGCTAGTACTTGCTAATGATGCTTTGGGTACTGTCTTAGGTGTTTTAGTGTCCTTGTCGGGGCCGGTTTTGACATCCCTTTCAATCGGCACCTTCCCAATTTTGGAAAGGGCAGCTGCACCTTCTTTTTTGAATATCGGGCGTAATTTTGGACCAAATGAACTCAATTTTTTCTTGTTAGTTAGACAACAAAATTTCCAATAATATACAAAAAATCAAAAAAACAATATCATTTACAGATCCAAAAATATACGTTTTTTATTTTAAAAATTCAAAAAATTTTAGACTTTTGCCGTTTTTGTGCCAAAAATGTGTCTTAACTCTTTTATTAATAAAATAAAATTTTCTTTAAGAACATATAACAATTTTATAGTTTTCTAAAAGGTATCTTTACGCAGAACGCTTTGGCGTAAAAAACTTGTCCTATTTTTTGAAAATGTTGCCACTGCGTCCTTCCGAATATGACCTATTTTTTATCAAAACTTCAACTTTGGGCGACATGTTCTAAAATCCCAAAGCTGGGATCAGAAAACTGAGAAAGCAGTTTTGGAAACCTCAATATGTTTTCTATTTACTCCAAAAGTATTTTCCCAGCCCTGAAAGAAATGTGGACCCTATGGGCAAAAATGTAAAAAATCCCATTTTTGGGATTTTAATTCCTATTTTTGGGAATTGCGGGATGCCCTTTGACCTTTTCAATTTTTTTTTCATTTTCTTATTTGAAATGACAAATTTAACAAGCGTTGAAAATTTCATTGAGTTTTGTTCATAAATAAAGATTTTGTCATATGTTACATATTCGTTTAATTTCTAAAACTATGATTTATATCAAAATTTTAATAGGGTCGCAGATAGCTACAACAATTTAGTCCATATTTATCCCTTTATATTTTTTTAGTTAGATATGGAAATTCTAGACCCTTTACAAAAATTTTCAAGCCAATATCTCAATTACATTCAAAAATATGTTCATTTAAACTTGTGTCCTTTAATTTCATATTTTTCATATTTTAGTATTAAATATGACAGAACATATTCAAATCTTATATTTACCTATTTTCTATTTGTTTGCTTATCCTTATAATTGAAAGGTCCTATTATGCTTAAATTTTCAGAAATTTATAACTATTTTTTACCTATATTTTTTCGACAAATCATTTCGTTCTGTTTCGTTTATGATCATGTAGGTAAAAATATACAGGTAATGATAATTTCGATTCATTCACTAATAAGAAATATCAATGACTGAATTACAGGTTATAGTAATATAGTCCTAAATGTTAATAGGTAGACAATTCGTAATTTTTTACTTTGGAATACCTGTATCGGAAATGACAAGAATTGGTATATAAGTAAACTTCTCAGATTTTAAGTACTTTAAGTACATTAAAGTACGAAGAGTTGTGTTCCGTTTTATGGAGTGTATCTTCAAAAGGGCCAGAAAGAATTGAAGACATTTCAAATTATATAAAAACTACATATGGTAGAAAAGTAGACAAAAAAGGCATATCAAAAATTGAAAACTTTTTGTTATAAAAAGTAAGTCTGTGGATGGAAATCAAAAGAAATTTCGATTAAAATTTTGTAGTTGGATGGAAACTACTACGGAAATCTCAACTTACAACACATCAACAGGAGCGCCTTGCAAGTCATACGAAGACTTATGTTCAAGGTCAAAAAAAGAGGGTCACACAAAAACTTTTTTCAATCTCAAATGAGGAAATTGCTGATACATTTAACGAAATGCTGAAAAGGGAAAACCAACCTATGGATACCGTACATATTGCAACTATTCTTCCTAATGCATCACCAAAACGACTTAAGCGAATTGTGGAAAGTATACCAACTCCAACATCACAATCAAATTTTACTGAAGAGGAAGCAATAGCGCTTATGTTGAAACTGGGTCTCAGTCGAAATAAGTACCAAATATTAAGGAAAGCTCTGCATGAAAAAGGACACAATATATTACCATCATACAAGGCGATCCAGGAAAAAAAAACAAACTATCCTACCATCACCTATTGCTGTTAATGATGTGGAAGCTTGTATTGATATATCATCTTTGTTCGAAAAACAGCAACACCCATTTGCATAAAAATAAAGGAATTCTCTATTAACGTATCATATCAGCTGAGCTTAACAATGATTGATGGAAAGGTCAGCAATGCCATAACAGAAACTTCTTCCTTCTGGAGATGCTCAATATGTAATGAGAAAAAGTCGCAATTCTCAAATATAAACAAAAGCAGAAGTATTAATGAAGAAGTCCTGTCTTTCGGAATTTCACCACTTCATGCCAGAATACGATTTTTGGATTACTTTTTAGACATAGCATACGACCTCAAATATAGAAGTGTGCCAGAGAATCTTACTAAATCAACAAAAAATAATGAAGAATTGAAAGAACTGAGAGCTGCGGAAAAAAGCAGAATCCAAGAAGAATTTAAAGTTCAGATGGGATTAAACATCGACAAACCACTTCCAAGTTGCGGTAGTACAAATGACGGTAATACGGCGAGAAGGTTTTTTCGTGATTTTGAAATTACTTGTCATGGGCAAGTAATTTCAAAATCATGGGCAAATAATAATTGAATCGAATATTCTTCCACTTGGAGAGTTAACAGAAGAAGCCCAGGAAGCGAGGAATCGAGATTTTAAGCATGTTCAACTATTCAGTTCAAGAAAATGCTCCAGGCAATCACAGATTTAATAGTTTACTTCTATCTTCTGATCCTGTTCTTTCAACTATGCGAAAAAGATGGATTTGTTATGAAACTCTATCATCTCAAAACAAGGAAGATTTAAAGGACTTATATTACCTTCTGGATATGTATACCGATATGACAGATTATTTTATAGAAACTAAGTAGGGTAGAAGGGGGACCATACGCCACTTTTTTTTGAGGCGGCCTCAAATTAAAACCACAATACATATTCTTAATTTTTTTCTTGGTTCGGATACTTAGATATGTTGGCTTTAGTTTTATACCTTTCAATCTTTCCTAAGTCATCCTCATACACATATTTTTTTAACTTTTCCGCACTGACCAAAAACGGCGATACCGCCCCATCCATGGGGTAAATATGCCAAGGGGATGGGGCAGATTTGTCATTAGTAAAATAAGCCAAAAAAATTAAAAAGTAAAAACTTTTTTTTGCTGTTTTATTTTTTAATTCGCTAAACTAAGTATAATAAACTAGATATTTATTGTTTATTTCACATAACTAAACAAAAAAAAAATTAAAAGAAATTATTAATGATTTTTTCTATATTTTAACAAAATTTTGTTCTACATCACCAGCATTACATATATTTGGCACATGTGCCCCACGGGCAGTTCTGGGGTTTAGTTTAAATTTTTTTCGGCTTTCAAATTATATTATCGAAAATATTATTATGTCTTATTATTCACTATTATTGACGTTCTATCACTGACCAATATATTTTCTCTATCACAAAAACTAAAAAAGTTAGCACAAAAAATTGACACAGTGAAATATTTTCACAGCCCTTTGAAAAACAATTAATCACGTCTGCCTCCCATTATATGTAAAGTTAATCTTTCAAACTTTCAGGGATGATAGATAATCGATAAACGAAAATAAAATTTGATAATGCGATAAAATCGATTACTAGGTTTTCAAGTTATTCGCTTTGGCAGATGTGCCCCTATGGCGAATGATCCCCCTTCTACCCTAGTGTTAGGAATTAACTATATAAGTAGGTTGTAAGAATTAATTGTATTATGTTTAAGATAAACAGTTCAAATAAAAAAAGCTATTATACTAACTGATGATATTGTATTAAATTGTGTTTTATATTTCGGTGGGCGGGAAAGGTGGTTTGTGTGGGGTGATTTAGGTCTTGTTGTGCGTGGCTCATAATAAAATTATAATTTTTTTTATTGTATATACAATGTTATAGTCTTTAATAAAATAATTAACTAAATAATTTTTAAAAATTGTCCAAATATTTTATTCAACACCAAATGTATGTTCTGTCATACTTAATACTAAAATATGAAAAAGATGAAATTAAAGGACACAGTTTTAAATGAACATATTTTTGAATGTAATTGAGATATTGGCTTGCAATTTTTTGTAAAGGGTCGAGAATTTCCATATCTAACTAAAAAATGATATTAAGGGATAAATATGGACTAAATTGTTGTAGCTATCTGCGACCCTATTAAAATTTTGATATAAATCATAGTTTTAGAAATTAAACAAATATGTAATATATAACAAAATCTTTATTTATGAACAAAACTCAATGAAATTTTCAACGCTTGTTAAATTTGTCATTTTAAATATGAAAATGAAAAAAAAAAATTGAAAAGGTCAAAGGGCATCCCGCAATTCCCAAAAATAGGAATGAAAATCCCAAAAATGGAATTTTTTACTTTTTTGCCCATAGGGTCCACATTTCTTTCACGGCTGGGAAAATACTTTTGGAGTAAATAAAAAACATATTGAGGTTTCCAAAACTGCTTTCTCAGTTTTCTGATCCCAGCTTTGGGATTTTAGAACATGTCGCCCAAAGTTGAAGTTTTGATAAAAAATAGGTCATATTCGGAAGGACGCAGTGGCAACATTTTCAAAAACTAGGACAAGTTTTTTACGCAAAAGCGTTCTGCGTAAAGATACCTTTTAGAAAACTATAAAATTGTTATATGTTCTTAAAGAAAATTTTATTTTATTAATAAAAGAGTTAAGACACATTTTTGGCAAAAAAACGGCAAAAATCTAAAATTTTTTGAATTTTTAAATTAAAAAACGTATATTATTGGAAATTTTATTGTTTAACTAACAAGAAAAAATTGAGTCCATTTGGTCCAAAATTACGCCCGGTATTCAAAAAAAGGCGGACCAAGGTATGGTAAATTTTGTATCACTAAATTTTTAAATGCCTATAACTCGGATATTTAAGAGATAAGTAGTATGTTTTTTGAAGATCTCGTCGAGCGCTTTCAGAAAATAAAAAAATCTTTGTATTTGGGTGAAAAACAAAAAAATGACACGAGTTTAAAAATTTTACATGTCGTAGGTACCCTACTTTGAGCCGCCACAGCGCCGTCCCTGGGGCATCTGCAGGGTTCATCTTCAAAACTTAAACTCGAATACTCGGATCAGCCGTTTAGAAATGCCAGATTTATTTCCAAAAAATTTCGATTCTGCCCCACTGTGCTGTGCACAGAAAAGTTTCCAGGAGTCTCGTTTGGCTTTATGAACAATTTTCTTATATTCACCAAGTTTACTACGATACTCATCCCAGTATACTGCGGTCTTTTTACGCCGTGCCCGGTTAAATAGTCTGCGAAGAGTCTTACCAAGGTTCCGGATCTTCCCGGTTACTCAGGGTTTCTCCTGGGCAGATCTCCGCTCTCGTAGAGGGCAGCTGTCCTCGAACGATTTAACCAAGGCACTTGTGAGCTTTTCTACTTTGGCGTCTATGTCCTCTTTATTTCGACATTGAAAAGTGTTCTGACATAAACGGTTCTTTAGTAAGGAACCGAACATTGTCCAATTTGTTTTAGACTTATTCCGAAATTTTATCGGCTTTGGTGGCGGCCGTAGTATGTTGAATCTTATGTACCGATGGTCAGAAAAGGAGTGCTCGTCCGAAACTCTCCAATCCTGAATTTATTTTATAAGCTCTTCTGAACATATAGTTATATCTAATACTTCTTCTCTGATTCTATTGACGAAGGTAGCTTTATTACCTAAGTTCGATGTGATCAAGTCTTTAGTATTAAGAAAATCCATAAGGGCTTGTCCCCTGCGATAGGTGTTTGTACTACCCCAAGCTACATGGTGGGAGTTGGCATCACAACCTATTAAAATTTTCTTATTTTGCCTTTGCGCCTCTTCGACCAGTTTCATCAGCTCCGACGTTGGTGGTAGTGTCGGAGAATCGAAAGGCAGGTAAACAGATGCAAGGTATATGTTGCTACGTCCTTGCTTCAGTACAGTTGCATCCGATGTGGATAATCCTGTTGAGAGGAGAAAACATAAATTCTTGTGATATAAGATACATGTTCTCCGTCGAGACCCTGTATCAGCGTAGAAAAGTTGGAAATTTACGTGATTTAATCCAGAATCGTCCACCTTGTTGCGAATCGTCCAAGGTTCCTGGATTAAAGCTATATGTATCTTACCTATGTTAATTTTATCCATCAGAGCGTTGGTAGACGTGTCGCTCCGATGGAGGTTTATTTGGATAACCTCAATCATTGTCATCCATTTAAACTGTCTTCCAGCGAGTTAGTGATAACATCCCCGCTCGTTGGATTTGACTCCTCCGGGTAACCTGAAGTGGCTATTGATGCAGTGAGTACCATTGATGGCACTGTGGGGTCCTTATCAGGCATAGGAAGAGCAGACTTTTTAATCGACACTTTCCCAATTTTGGACAGCACTGCTGTTCTGTCTTCTGGCGAGTGAGTGATTTCCTCCTCGCTTTTAGGATTTGACTCCTCAACATTGCTAGTACTTGCTAATGATGCTTTGGGTACTGTCTTAGGTGTTTTAGTGTCCTTGTCGGGGCCGGTTTTGACATCCCTTTCAATCGGCACCTTCCCAATTTTGGAAAGGGCAGCTGCACCTTCTTTTGGCGAGTCAGTGGTATCTTCCTCGATCTTAGGATTTGACTCCTTTCCTGTAAAAGACGTCCCATTTTTCCACGGCCAGCTCAGCATTTTGACGATCAAGAATTTCCAGTATACGTTCATTAGCCAGTTTACTGCCCCATCCTTTTATGTAGACAGTGGACTTTAAGGAAGCTCGCTCTTCTTTGCCAGTCCCAGCTTAGCGCCGTCCCAGGGAGGAGGGATACTTTCCACCAAGTTCTTTAGGGTGCTCACACATTGGTGAGATGCCAACCTCATCAACATCACTCCCATTCTGAACTCGCAGCTCACGCTCTCTATTGGTTGTTGGCCCTTTGAAGCGATTGCGTGTTCCACTATCTTATTGTTCACCAAATCTTCTACCTTACTCTGTTGGTCTATTGGAATTTTGCCTGTCGGATTACCGGCATCGTAAACTGCATAACAGAGATCGTCCCGGTGTCTTCTTTTGGCAAATTTGACGTAAGATGGTGGCTCTTTTCCTTTTCCACTGTCTGCCTATCTTTCCTCGCTTTTCGGGGATTCTTTTGAGATACCCTTACCTTCGAGGTTGATTTCGCCGACGTGGTCGTCTTCGGGATATCTATCTTGGCGTTGTCATCCTTACTCTCAGGATTCTGACTTGAGGTTCCTTTGAGTGAAGTATGTCTTGGCTTCGACCGTTTATTAGAAGACGGGGAGCTCTTTTTCTTCTTAGGTTTATTCTCAGTTGTCAACTCTTCGGGAGACCTGATCCTCTTTGTCTCAGATCTTGTGAGAGAGTCCGATTTTTCCTTTGGAGTGTTGTTGGATTGACTAACTATGATTTCCTGAAGCATCTCTTTCAGCTTCCTCCTCTGTGCTCCAGATAGTCTTTTCTTAGTAATATGTAGTTTAGCTATGCTATCACTCACCTGTTTCACCATTTACCCTACTTCATCCTTTTTGGTATTTGCTATACTGGTGTTGTTATTATCTTCTGTGGATTCAGAGTCGGAACCCTCACCTATATTTAAAGGCTGAGGTAGCTTAGAGCTCTCTCCGAGTACATCCTTCTCTTTCACCCCTATGTTTTTGCTAATGGCATGCTGTACACTTTGTCTTAAATGTCCACAATTTTGTTCAACAATAAATGGCTTAAGTATAATTCAAGGCAAGGTACAATTCAACTTAAATGCTTTATTATGAAAACTAAATCGCATTTTATTTTTGTAAAAGGTGTAGGGTATTATATGGTCGGACTCGCCCGACTATAATTTCTTACTTGTTTAATTTCATTTGACCTTGTTTTAAAATGTATACAAATATTGTAATTGAACAGAATTTGAACAGGGGTTTCATGAAACAAGTCGAATAAACTTGCACATTTACACAAATGGGAAACTTAAGCGTATAAATGACACTTCGTTTGTTCAAAACTTTATTTAATCCGATCTGGTACAGATAAACCATACAACTGATATAAACATGGCGATACCATAATATTTTTCATAGTAAAGGTATATTGCTTATGTCTTAAACCTTATATGGGTTACATGTTTACCATTTAATGGATATTTGAAAGTTTCAATGGTTCTAAATAATATACTATAATATGTTAACATAGTTATCATTATTTATTTGTTGTAAAAGGATTTATTTTTCAGAGAATCATTTTCAAATTTATAATTGTCATAAACATATAAATGTTTACAGTAACTAAAATATTCATGAAATTCAATAAAAATTACAATTGTTTGTTTATGACAACAAAATATTGTTACAAAAACATAGAATAGTTTCATAACCATGCCGAACCATTACCAAATTTACACAGACACGAATAGAAAACACAATTCAGTCTCATATGAAAAATCATAGAAGAAGGTTGTGTTGTCGCTCGTTTCTTGGTTTTTGCAATGAAAATGAACGAAAATATATTAAATCGTACATACGCAGCGAGCTCTCTTGTTTTTCTTATTTCACACGTACTTAACTTCCAAACTAAGAGAATGAGAGCTTGGAAGTTTTTTGATTGAGTTACACATCGAGAAATCTCTGATGTTAATGATCGAAAAAATTGAAACAAAAACTGAATTGAACATTACCCTCGAAAATGCATTTATTTTCAATTTTAGATACAAGGTAAACCTTAATATATACTCCTTGTAAATTAAAAAAGAAATAATGGAAGATTTTAATAAATTAAACATATAATGGATCGTTAGGTGTATAAAAATATCCTCCAACAATTTTAATTCATTAATTGAAAATATTCACAGGATAATGTTGTAAATAGGATTGTATGTCACGAATTAACAGTAGCAGGTATTACATTTGTTTAGGCGTTTATGTCGTTGATTTATCTTTGTTAAAGTTCCCATTATTTTTTACAATCACTAAGAAAAAATTCTTCAAATAATTTTTATACCCTCCACCACCATGAGTGGTGATAGAGGGTATATATAACTTTGTCATTCCGTGTGTAACACCAAGAAATATTCATCTGAGACCTAACAAAGTATATATATTCTTGGTCCTTATGAAATTCTGAGTCGATTTAGCCATGTCCGTCCGTCTGTCCGTCCGTCTGTCTGTGTAATTTTCACAAAAACTATGCAATATAATTCCATGAAAATCATCATACATTTTGTTTATGTCAAGCTCTTTGTTGATGTCAAAGATGATGAATTCTGGGCAAATTGGAAAGGATTATTCTCTGAGCCTATGACCAAATCTTTTGTATATTTTAGTTCTCAGTTTTAGGTGTACAATGATATTCCAAATGAATGTAAAAAGAAATGAAAACAACAACAGCTCATAAGTGATTTGGGATATTTATTGCTTATTGTATTTTTAAGACGGATTGTCTTACCAGTACGAAAGTTCAAGTTGAAAAAAAGACCAACGCTTTTATTGAATTTGCGGAAATAAGTATCTATGACATTTTTTAACATTTAACGAAAATTGGAACTTATTTTGTCTGAAAGAGATAGCACTTTTAGTACTAATAAAGTATGCAGTATATGTATATCTTTTAATATTACAAGAATAGGGTTTTTAAGATGTAAATTTGGGAATTAATGCCAAAATATATTTAATATATTTTGACATTAACATTACCGCCCGCCTTGCATCATTAATGCAAAGAAAACGAATATTATTAAATACTAGTCTTAGATACTTATTTGCAAATGGAATAAACAACTGGAAACGACAATATGCAACTGTAATATTATGTTATTTTTCTGTGTATATATATATATTTTTTTTTTTTTAATTCAAATTGTTTTTTTTTTCACAAACTTCAATTTACATACATAGGTATCAGATAATACAGTATTTAAGGAAATACATAGTTAGCTTAATCTAGTGAGTTTATGTAAAAATAAGGTTACATATGTATCTATTTTGCTTTATTTCAATAGTGCAGAATAATAAAAGAGGATATTATTTTTTTTTTTTTATTAGAAGTAATTAGGACATGTGCCATAAATAGCCCAGCCAAATATGGTGCTTTGTGCGGTTGGCAATCCGACTTTAGTGAATACCCCCTCGCACATAACCTTTGGGTATATATCTACCCCTAAAACCATGTCGATACCTGCGGATTCAAAAAACTTCGGATCTGCCAAAAATAAGTCCCTAAAGTTCTTTTTAAAAGTTTCCTCGAGAGATTGAGAAGGAGTTTTGATAGTAATGCGGTTATCGACACGAAATATTGCTTCAATTTTGGAATTAGAATCGATTCTCGGTTTAATTTTCAAAGGGCATAAAGTCTCCTCTTGCATAGTTAATATTGTTAAGTTTATATAGTAAGTTTATATAGTATAGTCTGGTCACCTTACCGTGTTTTGACGTATTTTTTCGTGTGTTTCGCAAAATTTCCGGAAAAATATTAAAATTTAATTGTTTAATCTTGTGTATTATTTATATACGTGTCTCAATTGTTATATTTATTCATTCGTCTTTTATGTAAAGTTCGAGTTTTTCTCCGAGTTATTGTTCATTTGTTTATTTTAAATAATTAATTTATATTGATATCTGTTGTTTACATCGTCTACATTCATACATACATACATATTGTGCTTTTCTATTCATATGTTTTTGTATTGATCATATGTTTTTGATATATTGTTTATCCTGGCAATTCTGGAACTGCATTATCGACTAATTTGGTTTGTGTATTTGATAAGCTGTAAGAGAGCATTACCATTTTCATCTATAATTTACTGTGTTGTCCAACCTTTAACAATTATGGAATGTTCTAACGAAAATTGTCAAATTTCTAGCAATGACCGTATGGTATCCTGTTGGCTATGTGATGGGTGCTACCACTTAAAGTGTAGTGGCCTAAAAGCTCGAGATGCCGATGCTCTTGCAGATCCCCAAAAATCCCTGCACTGGACTTGTCCAAACTGCAAAAACGTAAATGTTGAATTTTATAACCTTTTTAAAAATTCTAAAGATGAATTTGACAAGATTTATAAGGAATTTATTTCATTGCAAGCTAAATTCGTTAAATTTGGTGAATTATTTACTAAATACCCAAATTTGGAAAAATTTTCATCATCCGTGAATATTCTATCTCCTAAACGGAAGAAGACGAACTCTGGAGCTGTAGTACCGCATATTACCTACCCACATTCTTCTGGATTAACATCCTCGTCCGATATCAATATGGATCTTCCCCTAGGAAATATAAACCTGAATTTGAATCCTTCTTTCCCTGTTGAGGAAAATGTTCTTCGATCAGAAAATCATCCCCGTTCCCCTATGGAATTCACAACTATGAACGCGTTGGGTGTTGACACAGGAACAGCATGTATACCTGCTATTTCTGAAAATCTACCAGTTATTCAACCAACTCGAGCTTCTGACAGCATTCATCCTCTTAGAGTTGTTCTACCTAAGAAGACTATTTTCATTTCACGTTTTGCTTTCGATACTTCAACAGACGATATTGAATATTATATCAAAACTAAATTAAATCGTGAAGTCGATATTATAATCCATAAATTCAAATATTCGCAGCCGAGAACTATTGCATCATTTAAGGTAATGGTGCCTTCTGAAATATTTGACCACTTAATTAATCCTAATTTCTGGCCTGAGAATGCACTGATTCGCGAATATATCTACAGAGACAACCAAAGACCGTCTAACACAGCTCAATTGCCTTCCCGCTCCACTATTCTTTCAAAAAACTGATAAACAACCGTGATAGTCAATTAAATTTAATATATCAAAATGTCAATGGTATTAAATCCAAAATCTGTAACTTATATATTGATAGCTTTGATTTAAATCATCAGAACTTACAACGAAGATTAATAATGGCTTCATAAACGGACTCTACACTGATGTCATATACACTGATTTTAGCAAAGCCTTCGACAGAGTTAACCACCATCTTCTTTTACATAAATTGTACCTAATGGGTTTTACCAACTGCTGTTTGGAATGGATAAAATCTTATCTGATATGTCGTGAACAGCGTGTGCGTTTTAATAATTCCTCGTCTAAAATTATTTCTGTCAATTCTGGAGTTCCGCAAGGTAGTCATCTCGGACCAATTCTATTCTTGTTGTATATTAATGACCTTCCTACTACATTAAATTCTTCCAATATTCTTATGTACGCAGACGATGTAAAATTATTTTCAAGCTGTGCGGATTCTATTGTTCAAAATTCTTTACAACAGGATTTAAACTTATTTTTCGTTTGGTGCCAAATTAATTTATTGGACATTAATTTAAAGAAATGTAAGCATATGCGTTTTTCCAGAAAAATTAGACCAATAGGCTGTTATTTCCTTGGTGATTATATGTTGGATGTTGTTGACGTTTTTTTGGATCTTGGTGTACTGTTTGACACGAAATTATCTTTTGTTGAACATATAAATATGTGCACAAATAAAGCCCGTGGTGTACTTGGTTTTATTAAACGATGGTCAAGAGAATTTTCCGATTCATCTATATCGAAACATTTATATATAACGCTTGTGAGACCTATAATCGAGTATGCATCAATTGTCTGGGATCCATTTTATAATGTTCATAGTGAACGTATTGAGTCTGTTCAAAAACAATTTATGTTATTCGTTTTACGGAATTCTTATCCTAATCCTGCTATCCATCTTCCTCCATACAGTACTAGGTTATTGCAACTTAATCTACCAACTTTAAAAAGCCGCCGTACAATGCTGAATGTTTTATTTCTTATCAATCTGATAAATGGCAATATCACTTCGGAATTTCTTTTAAACAACTTATTTTTTAATGTTCCTCAACGTCCAACTCGTTACTATCAGCCGTTATCAATTCAATATTTTCAACAAAATTTTGCTAATGCTGATTCGTTTCGTCGTATGTGTCTAAATTTTAATGAGCTGTACAACATTATTGATACATCCTCGAGTACTAAAATTATTAAGCGAAATTTACTCTCATATTTAAATAGATTGTATTAATTCTACTTATTTTATGTTTTGTAATAATTAAATTGTTTGTCTGTAAGGAGTAATTCCATAGACTAAATAAATAAATAATAATAATAATAACTTCTCTACCAGCTTTTTTGATATGCGGCTCACAGAAGATGCCGCATCAAGAAGACAACGAGCATAGGAAGTAGTTGAGGCGATTTTAACTAGCACCGTTGGAAGAAGTATGACGTTATTTTGACGAATTAAGGAGGATAGGGTAGCCTTCTTCGTTTCGGAAGCTACTTTTGTTTGAGGTCTAGTGGTTGCCCTTGTAATAGAGGTTAGAGGACTGGGAGACCGTGATTGGGTTGGATAAAACTCCTTAAGTAAACGAGGATGGATATGTAGTAGCGTATGGTGATATTTTTGACAATGTTTGCAGCCATACTTAGAGATACAAGTGCCCTGCGAGTGATTATGGGCTAGGCAGTTTTGACAATATTTATGATTACGAACTGCACGTATGCGTTCTGTAATATTCATAGCTAAAAATTGACGACAAGTTCGTAGTGGATGAGGAAGAGAGTAGATACGACACAAGAATGAATTTTGTTGTTTTGAAGGTCGACTGCGAGATTCAAATTTTGGCTTCTTGTGGGATTTGGTTTTAGTCATCGTAATCTGGAAAAATGTAAAAAAAAAATGCTTAAGTTGTAGAACATAAACTCGTGAAATTTCTTAGGCTTCAAATGGCAAATATATCAGTTTTGTAATTGGCCTTGTAATTATTCCTCTTTGAGTAATTACATCAGCAACTCTAACTCGATGATCGGATCCTTCATATACCTTTTTAATTCTACCAAGTCGCCAAGAGTTGGGAGGGAGGTTTTCTTCTTTTATGACAACCATTGAGTTTTCAGTCAGATTATCTTCAGGTTTTTTCCATTTTGTTCGTTTATGTAGCTCCTTGAGATACTCATTTTTCCATCGAGTACAAAGGTTTTGGTGAACGAGTTTCATACGTTGCCATCGGTTTACAATAGAAATGGGAGTTTCGGATATAGGAGGATCTACAGGAGTAAGGAATGGACCACCTATAAGAAAATGGCCGGGAGTAAGTGCAGCGAGATCAGATGGATTTTGAGAAATTGGAGAGAGAGGCCTAGAATTAAGGCAGGCTTCAATTCGACTTAGTAAAGTGGAAAATTCTTCGTACGTGTATTTAAAATTTGCAGCAACTTTGCGGAAATGTAACTTGAAGCTTTTAACCCCCGCTTCCCAAAGTCCTCCCATGTGTGGGGCCCCGGGAGGTATAAAGTGCCAGGTAATATTTTGGTGTGAATAGCGGGCCGTTATAGCCTGCCGGGAAGTTTGAAGGACTTCTTTAGCTAGTATCTTTGAGGCGCAAACAAATGTCGTGCCATTATCTGAATGGAGATGAAGTGGGCAGCCTCGTCGCCAGCGACTGAAGACTAGAAAAGCATCTGTAGATAAGCTTGTAGTAGCTTCCAAGTGTATAGCCTTGGTTGAGAAACATACAAAGATGCATACATAACCTTTAGTAAGGCGGCAAGTTCGACAAGCATATGCCTTTATATCAAAAGGCCCTGCGAAATCCAGACATGTATGTGTAAATGGACGTGATATTTTGGTCCTTTCTGGAGGCAAAGCAGCCATTATTTGCATTTGAAATTTTTTCTTGTGGATAATACAGGGTTTACATTTATTTATGGTTGCTTTTATAATGTTCTTAACCTTTGGAATCCAATATTCGGTTCTGATAAGCCTCAGAACCAACTGATTTCCACCATGAAGGCTTATGAGATGGACAAATCTAACCAATCTGTTCTGTTCAATTCTGAATCAAGGAACGGATTTAGATTCATTATAGAACTTGAGGATGGTATTTCTTGTTTGTGGGATAAAGATTTGTACTCAATGGGATAGCTCACCTTTTGACGCAACGATATAAGATTATTACGGACAAATTTAATTTCGGAACTAGAAATAACAGTAGAATCCTTATGGAAGTTAAGACGATACCTTGAATGAGTATTGAAATAAAAACGATATACATATGCAATCACACGCATAGCTTTAGGGAAGGAAGAAAAACGTTCAAGTAAATCTTCGTAATTGTTAAAATATGAAAAGTGAGTTTTGACTGATTTCCTTTCCATTTCGATCTCAGGAAAGTCCTTAGTACTATTACTTTTCCAATTCTCGTGAGAACTTCGTAACCAGTGTGGGCCATACCACCAAAGCTCATTGTTAATTAGATCTTGTGGATACAGTCCACGACTTGCTAAGTCTGCCGGATTAGATTCTGAAGCGACATGATTCCACATTGAAATACTAGTGATCTGTGTGATTTTGGAAACTCTATTGGCTACGAAAGTTAGCCATGAACAGGCTGGTTTTGCTAACCACGAAAGGACAATCATGGAGTCTGTCCAACAAAATATTGAATAATTGTTTATATCGAACTTTAGGAGAATACTATCGACCATTTCTGCCAGTAAAACAGCTCCACAAAGTTCTAACCTGGGAATTGATAGGGTTTTGACCTGGGCTACTTTTGTCTTAGAGGAAATCAAGTGACTAGAAATCGAATTGCCATTAACGATGCGTATGTACAAGGCAGCGGCGTACGCCTTTTCAGAAGCGTCGCAAAACCCATGGAATTCGACAATGGCACTTGGACTATAGTTTACCCAACGGGGAATATTGATATTATTTATGTTTGTGTAGTTCGCTTGAAATAAGTTCCATTGAGATAGGGAATCGGGAGTTAGAACTTCATCCCACTCTGTTCCTTCAATCCAAATTCGTTGCATTAGGATTTTTGCCAATATAACACATGGTGAAAGCCATCCCGCTGTATCGAAGAGTCGAGCAATCTGTGATAAAACCTCCCTCTTAGTCCATTTTTGAGTCTCTGGGAATGGTTTTGCCGTAAAATAAAATGAATCTGAAAGGGCATTCCAACGGATGCCCAAAGTTTTAGCTGTACTTTTATCGTCAAATTCTAAAAAATCCTCACAGAGAAGATGTTCTGAAGGGATTTCTTGAAGAATTTCTCTACAATTTGACGTCCATTTTCTTAAGGAAAACCCGGCCGATTGAAGGGATAGAATTAGCTCATTTCTGGACACAATAGATTCTGATATCGTATGTTCACCTGCCAAAACATCGTCTACATACATAAAATGTCGTAGAATATTACTGCCTTTAGGATAAAGCATTTCAATGTCGTCAGCCAGTTGATGAATCGTCCGGATGGCAAGATAAGGAGCACAGTTTATTCCGAATGTTACGGTTTTAAGTTCGTAATCTTGAACAGTATCAAAAGGATTTTCACGAAATAAAATCCTTTGATATTGCGAATGACTGGAATCAACTAGAATTTGCCTATACATTTTTTGGATATCCGCGTTGAAAACGAATTTAAAGAATCTCCATTTCAAAATGAGAATTGTTAAATCACTCTGCAAAATTGGACCAGGGTGGAGTATATCGTTTAGACTTAGACCATTGGAGGATGGAGATGAAGCATTAAAAACTACACGCACCTTTGTAGTTGTACTGTCTGGTTTCAAGACAGCATGGTGCGGTAGATAATAGTGTAGTGGAAACCTAAAATTACATGGAGGATCTACCTGTTTCATGTGACCAAGTTGAAGGTATTCCTGAAGTACATTATCATATTGTACTTTGAACTCCGGATTTCGAATTAATCGCGACTCATTGCGAAAAAACTGAGCCATTGCGCTCGTTCTAGACTGGCCTAAGGTTAGATTTTCGGGATATCCATCCTTAAAGGGAAGGCGTACAACATATCTACCTTCCTTGTTTCTCGTTGTTGTTCTTTTGAATAGGTTTTCGCAAAATTCATCGACTGAAGACCTCAAGTTCTTCATAGGAAGATTCTCCACCTCCCAGAAACGAGAAATTTCTTTATCCAAAGAGATTTCGCAGAACAAAGAAGTCAAATTAGATAACGTAGGAGAAGAATCTTCAGAAATTGGTCCTGTGAGAATCCATCCAAAGATGGTTTCTTGTGCCATTAGAGAGTCACAAATCTGATGTTTTACTCCAGACAACATAATCGATGGAAAAAGATCACCACCGATTAAAATGTCAATGCACGAACTATTATAAAACTGAGGATCAGCAAGTTGCAAATCGGACAAATTAGTAAAATTTGATGGACGGAAATTTCTAGAGGGAAGTTTTTCCGACAAATGTGGGACAACTAAAGCTGTGACAGGAAGTTCAACACGCGCACTATATTCAGAACCTAGTTTAAACATAGATTCCTTTTGGACACTGGCAGATATGGAATTATTTAATCCGGAAACTTGTGCATTTGTGCGCTTATAAGGAAGTTGTAATAAGTTAAATAATCTTTCCGAAATAAATGAACCCTCAGAACCAGAGTCAATCACTGCCCGTGCCTTATATCTCATATTTGGAATGAGGACATCCACAATTGCCGTACCAAGTAGAACACCTTTAAAATTTGTCGCGAAGCATGACTGAATGACATCTGTTCCCAAACTAGAACTAGGAGTGGACTGTTCTTTTATGGAAGTGGAATTTGTTGAAAAGGGCGCAGAATGAGGATTCAATGCCATACTTGCACTTGTACTAGACGTTTGGGAAGGTAAAGTATCTTCTTGAGTCTTATGCAACAATGTGTTATGTCGTTTATTGCAGCGATAACAGTTAGTATTACTTCCGCAGTATTTCACAGAATGTGTTTTTGAAAAACAGTTTATACAAAGGCAAATTTTCTTGACTTGTTCAAATCTTTGAGAATAATCGAAACTGAGAAATTTAGGGCATTTACGAATTGGATGTGAGATATTTGGACACAAATGGCATTTAGGAACAGAAACATTTTGTTTGATTTCTATTTTATTTTGACCGGAAACATTGTTTTGAAACGTATTTATCTTTCTAGAGCATTTATTATTAGGTGTTGGCCTGGTACCTGTTGGCTTTAATGTAACGGTGTACTGGATGTCAGAGACAGACTCAAGCGTACGAAAACGATTAGTTAAAAAAGTATCGAAGGTAGACCATTGTGGAATCCAAGTTTTATCGGCTAAGCTCTCTTCCCATAGAGTAAGTGTTAACTTAGGCAATCGATTGGAACATATAAAAACAAATATTGGGTCCCAACTCTGAACATCGACCTTATACAACTGGAGAATGGAAATGCATGAGTTAATATCTCGTTAGAGTTGTTTAATCTCATTTCCCGACTCCAATTTAATAGCCTCTAAACTAAATAGTTTTCTGAGTTGCCCATTAACTAAAATTCTGCGATTCTCGAAACGGTTCCAAAGGTTTGACCATTCTAGATTGAAACCTTCATTAGTGAGCGGACACTTTTGCACGATTTCGCTTCTCCCTTCATCTTCTGCGATAAGTGGAACAACTTTTCGACCGGACTGAGTCGTGAGTTTTTTATATACATTGCTGAAAATAAATCTCGGAATGTGGGTCAAGACATATAGTCACCACAGAAAATTTCAATTTTACATGGAGGTAAATGAAAGTTATTAGTAGATGAAGTTGTCTCGATAGGAGCCGATAGACTTTGAGATTCAGAAAAAGGAACAGAAGGGATTTTAGGTGCGTTAGCTTCGCGAAGGCTTTCAGTTAGCTGGGATAATCTCACTAAGCAATTACAGTAAGTACTATATGTACTCTTAAACTTAACTTTAAAAGTTTCTAAACTCATTGACTCTCCGTCAGCCTGTTCCTCTTCGTTATCTCTGTCACTAAGAAATTTTTCATATGCCGCTTTAACTCTACTCCAGGTAGTCTTAAGTTCATATTTATGAACGTCTAATGCTTGGATAGAGTTGATGGGGTATCGACTGTCATTGAGATCGAAATCAAATTCTACAATGCTGTCTGCAAGACGTATAAAGTGGTCAATCGACATATTGACTAAGATCTGCCAGAAGAAATTCGTTATACACTAAGGACAGAGAATATGACTGTAGTCCAAAATCAATTCAAATTATTTATGAAGACCAACTTTCAAAGCTTTAATTTCAACAATAAGATTTAATGTTTATCAAAAGCTATATTTTGTTTTAGAAGAATAAATACCTTTACTTCTCTGTACATAAAGGTTGCTGTTCATAAAGCTTTAAGTTAAATGGATTTTAAAGATTGTTTACAAATATCTTTAAAAAAAATCCCATAGATTCTGGTATACGGTTCTCAAATCGTTCCAATAAAATAAATAATCTTAACCCGCTACGAGTTAAAATTAGTTTCGAAAAAAAATTAACGAAATAAGATGTGGATAAACTTAAGCCGATATGTGTTGTCAAATTTAAATAGTAAAATAATATCAATAGAAGTTATTGGCCAGAGGTAAACAACAAAATAAAAAATGCATTTGTTTATTCATTGATAATTCCAAAATGGGTTAACATAATTGTTTCCAATAAGAAATTCATCAACACAAATAAGATGAAACAGAAGTCTGTATATTAGGTGTCTTCGCATACCACACCAAGAACAAATATTTTCCAATTGATAGAAACTAATGAAAATTGTTATAAATTAATTAATTTTCTTTTTTCAAATGTATGTAAGATTTAAATATCAATTATTTAAGTACAAATTATAGGGAACAGAAATTTTATATGTATGCCTAATGCACATGTATATTATATACATATGTACGTATATTTTCAATGCATTTTTTACAATAAATTACTAAGAGTGATGATTGCATTCCAATCACCTAATGAAGAGAGTGATAAAGAGATAAATTGCAAGAGAGTTCTGTGCTTGTCTCATAAGTCCAATATGCAATTGAATAAAAACCAATGATGGAATAGAAATATAATCTCTTTTAAGTTTATAATCAAAAGAGAGTTACCAAACACTTCTTACTTCTTGTACTGACCGGGAAAACCAACGATAATAAATTTAGTTATCACAAAACGTTTGTAAAAGGAACATATTTATTTCTCCTTGTATGATTATGAATAAATGAAAAGAACTTCAATAAAAAATGTTTTTTTTTTGTTTTTGGGAAATTTTGAACTACTTTGAAAGTTTTGGATCAAATGTTAAACTAGCCAAGAAGTATTGTTAATTAATAATTAAAAAAATCTAGCATATAAAATTGTTGTTCAACCAGTTTTAAAAGTAATGAAAGTATTATATGTGTTTTGAGAGGACAATTTTAAAATTAAACATTTTCGAAGAGAGAGGTCGAGAAGAAAATCTGCTGGAATAGAAAGGGAATGGAATTGCAAACATACATATGTGCAATGTACATTCATACGTAGAAACATTAAAAGAATAGAACAATGTGCTTCTGATTTAATGAAATTGAAATATACCAGGAACCTTTAGAAATGAATCGAATCGGACACTAGTCAAGTAAATGCGATAATATGTATGGATGTACAAAATTTTAGTCAGATAAATAATTTATCATAATTATAAAAATTATTTATTACGACAGAATTTCAGTTTTCTTCACTACTAAATATGTTTTGTAAATACCTTGTTAATCACACAATGATGAAAACTTCTTTCCCTCTTTAGCTGACTTGGTATTAATTTTCAATGTTTGAAGAATATTCCCAATATGGATGACAATTAACTCAATTTAAACTCAATATTCCATATGTATATTAAGTGTTTAATTTTTATATGTTTTTTAATTATTCAGTTTAATTTTTCCTCAATTTTTGTACGAAATACAATATTACACTATTTGCATAGACCATTGCTCTTTTGCACTATTAAATTAATTAAACAGAAGTTTATTGCAAAATAGACACGAACCTGTTTTTCTCTATGTTCCTTCTATGTTTGTATGTTTGTAGATTATCCCGTAACGGAGTAGAATTCTCAGAGAGTCAATCAGTTACTTCCAATGTTCTCCGGTTCGATGGATCAATGTTTATGCCATGCTCTTTGTTGATGTCAAAGATGATGAATTCTGGGCAAATTGGAAAGGATTATTCTCTGAGCCTATGACCAAATCTTTTGTATATTTTAGTTCTCAGTTTTAGGTGTACAATGATATTCCAAATTAATGTAAAAAGAAAAGAAGACAACAACAGCTCATAAGTGATTTGGGATAATTATTGCTTATTGTATTTTTAAGACGGATTGTCTTACCAGTACGAAAGTTCAAGTTGAAAAAAAGACCAACGCTTTTATTGAATTTGCGGAAATAAGTATCTATGACATTTTTTAACATTTAACGAAAATTGGAACTTATTTTGTCTGAAAGAGATAGCACTTTTAGTACTAATAAAGTATGCAGTATATGTATATGTTTTAATATTACAAGAATAGGGTTTTTAAGATGTAAATTTGGGAATTAATGCCAAAATATATTTAATATATTTTGACATTAACATATTTCTTTTTACACGAGAATTTTATTCCTGTTGAAAATTTACGTAATTGGTCCACAATTTTTTATACCTCCCATACAAAAGTACGTATTCCCGGAAAATTTGTTTATTGTTAATAACTTCCGTCAGAATGTTGATATCTTCATAGAACTCAATGCGTTTAATTTAATGATAAATATTCTAAAAATATTTTGGTTACATCTGGTGTACCTAGGCTTTCCAGATTTGAAATCGGCAAAAAACGTACATCGTAGTTAAAAAAGCAGTAAAATTGAGTAAAAAACAGTACAATTGTTTATTTTAAAAATTTCAATTAAATTGTTCTAAAAACGCGAAAATTAAAATTAATTCAATTGCAAATCATTTTTTTAATATTCGTGCTATTAATTTACATATGTATATTTTTTCTTTAAAAGTGTAAAATTCACCAAAATTTTGTTTGGTTTGTTTACATTTTCAAATATCAACCATATGTTGTGAATATGTTTTATATCTTTTACTAGAGAAAAAATATCCAGTAAAAAAAAAAAAATTCTCTATCAACGAACTGTCACTTTTATCTTTCCCTTACTCTCTGGTTGCAAAGTTCGTAAAATACGCTAGCAGAATTCAGTAACAAATCGTACAAATTGTTACAAATTACAATTATTTTCTAAATGGAAGCGTTCTTATTCTTATATAAAAAAAGTTATATAAAAACTGTTCTATGCGTTTTCTTAAAAGACAAATTTCTTACCAATTTTTACAACTGCTAAAAAAACGTTTGTCTAAAAACCCATACAATTTTCATTCTGCTTTTCAAATTTTTCATTTAACTCTTTTATTAGTTATTAAAACATATTAATTATTACACCGTGCAACAGTAATTTTCACGCATGAAAAAATCTATGTGTACAGGAAACTGTGGACCATTAGTATTAACTCTGTGTACTCAGTTTTTCATAATCAGCTCTTATGCTCTTGTAAAAGGACTTTAAAGTATAAAGGACATACATACGACTTCAAAAGGTGGAATTCCAAATTTATATAAAAAAGCTGGTATTAATATTAATATCAAATGAAGCTGAGAACCTCTGCTTCAAAATAATATGATTTATTTCAATTCCTCGGGATTAAAAAAGAAATGGAAGCTTAAAGAAAAGTTGTCACAAAAAAGTAGTTAAAAATTTTTGTTTCGAAAGTGAGACGTTTTTAAATTTAATATCTTTTTCGACTTTTTCTCTAAGTGAGTCAAATAAATAATATAGATAGAATGTAAAGATTTCCAGATTTCATTTAATACCAATTTTAGCTTCATACAATACATATAAATATTTTAAATATTCGTTTATAAATATTTTAAATATTCCTTTAAACTTTAAAGTCCTTTTATAAGGACATAAGAGCTGATTATAAAAATCGGAGTACGCAGAATTGCTATAAATGGAATTTAGTTTCACACGCATATCAACTTTTCCATGTGTGAAAGCTTTTTTTCAAAATTGTCACAGGGTGTTATAAGTCTATTACCTTCTTCAAACTTCCGCAGGATAGTTTTTTAAAAATCTTTCCACAGCGGGGCTGGATAATGCCATCGAATTGGTACGTGACGGAGCATCACAAATCATTTTATCATTTAAACATATCCTTCAGATTTGCAGTCTTTGTTTATGTCGAAAATTCATTAAAAACTTTCAGTACAGTGATTTCCAAATCAAATTTTAATCACTTTAAAGCATTTTTAATAAACGCATTATTTTATACATGACAAATGCATCCTAACCTCTTTGCCTTTTTAAGCTTAATACATCCACTTTCAAAAAGATGAGAATTATCTATTAAGTCCTTAAAGAGCGATTCTATAGAATATTTGTCTATGGACATTTTTATACTGTAAAATTATGGTAAAATACAAAAAAAAAAGTACAAAAGGAAGTACAAATACCAAAAAGAAGTACATTTGCGTACTTCTTTAGGGGTTATGCAGTTAAAAGTACAATTACTATAAAAAAGTACGCGTACTGCTGAAAACAGTACGTCTGGCAAGCCTAGGTGTCCCTCAGGGTAGCCATCTTGGGCCAATTTTTTCCCTGTTCATAAATGATCTTCCGAATGTTTTAAATTTTTGCAACATTTTAATGTATGCTGATGATGTTAAAATTTTTTTGAGTTTCTCCCGATATATATTCTTCAATCCGATCTAAAAAATTTATTTTCGTATTCAAAACAATTATTGCTTTCTGTTTACGTGGTCTGCCTTGGATTCCCGATGTGAACCTACCATCCTACACTGACAGACTTAAATTAATAAAACCACCTACACTGCACAGTATAATTAATATAATTAATGGCGAAGTCTGTTCAGAATTTCTTGTAAATAATGTTTAAAGATTTAATCCATAAATAAATTAAATTAAATTTTTGTTAAATATGACCAACAAATAAATGATATTTCGATATGCTGCACTGGGAATTCCTAAATTTTGTCCCTTAAAATTTGGGTTAAGAATGTTCGATTTAAATAAAACTTGAAATATACGTATATTTTATATTATCTGGTCTATAATACTCTGAAAATACTTTAAAATGTACAACAGTAAAGAATTACTACTTATTCTCTAAAATATTAAAAAAAAAAAAAACGATTTTCTCGAAATTCGCAGAGTTGAAATCGCAGATACAGCTAAACTGTAAGAATTATTCCCTTATCTATTGTTCATAAATCCCCATGAGTTCTTCTAAAAATTTTTAAATTTTTTGAGCAAAATTAAAAAAAAAACTGAAATTGGAGATTTGAAACGGCCGTTGAAAAAAATCAAACTTTGTTTTCGAGTAATTATAAATTTATTTTAAGTAACAAAATGTTGTTTTAGAATATATCCCAAAAAAGTACATTTTCCTCACATTCCGGATTCATGTGCCTGGAGAATTTGCAATAACTTTAAAAGTTTTCAACCAATATTTGTGTTTTATATCTTTCCGAAATGCTTATTATGTGTACATTGCGATTCCTTAAAAATAAAGTGCAAAGTTTATTATTAAATGCCAAAATTTGAACAAAAAGCCACACAATATCAAAAATAAAAAAATTAAAGATAGATGTTTTCTTTTATATGATTTTGAATTTTGTTTTAGAATTTTAATTATCTTTAAAACGTAAAAAGTATTGTTAAGCTCCTTTAAAGCTATAGGGCTGCCACAGTTTTTTAAATTTAACCCTTTCAGGGTCAAAAATAATTTATGTCTAGAAAAAAACTTGAAAACTTGTATTTAAGATAATTTGAGCGTGCTGAATCCGGGAAAAATAATATTTTTTGAATTTGAGTTTTCCCTAGTGAGTTATAGAAGGTCAAAGTTAAATGTCGAATATATTCGACATTCGAAAACTAGTCTCCAAAAAGTACCACCAATATTTTTTTATGATTTTTTTTGTAAAATGTCTTCTTAAACTTCTTTCAATACAATACAATTTAAATCTGCATAGTCCGATCTCCTAAAATAAATTTTTTTTGGCCATTAAATAAAGCTGTTTTTTAAATGTTGTTAAAAAGCACTTTTTAAAAAGTAGTCATAAGTGACAATTTCTTAAAATCTGATTTTTAAATACTTTTAAAATACGGAAGATCTTTCGAAATCTCAATTATAAATATAATAAAGTCTTCATTTTCATCTAAAAGAAAAAAATTAAAACTAAAGTTAAATATTATACCCAAAAAATGCTTAAGAACAGAGTCTATTGTAATGTCGAATATATTCGACAAAACCACGGAAAGGGTTAAGTAATGAATGTGAATTCTCAATCTCGTGCACCTTCCTTTACGTGTTTACAAAATTTTGAACATATCGGGGACTATGGGAAAAAAATTTTAAATTTAAAATGGAATTCCGCATTTATGTATTACTTATCATAAATTAGTTGTTAAATTTACTCTTTTTTTATTATTTCAATAAAAAAGCTATAAAATTCCATTTTATTTAGATTTATTTTTATTGATTTTATGTCCATGAGGATAGTTAACTTCTAGATGAGGAGAAAACTCAACTCCTAGAAGAAGGGGAAACTCAGAAAAGGCGCCAAGGGTTTTTCCACTTTTTGAAACATTAATAAGGTAATCTTTAACTACCTGTGTTTGAAGTTAATAGTATGTATGTAAGTATGAACTATATGAATTAACATTTAATCAAGCAAAATTAAACTTGTATAATCGATATCCCTATTAGTATGTGCGCATATCATCATTAACTTTAAACGGAAAAATCAATTTCAATATTTATGTTCAATAAAGCATGTTTACTCACGTGTTTACAAGTAAGTACATACATATGTATGTACATACTTACATATGTATGTGCACGCATATGAATTTATAAATAAAATATTTGATAACGTTGTTATTAAAATACATCCATATGTATGTACATACATACATACATATATTTACAATGTAAATTATACATATGTACATGTTTCTACAAATTGTATGACATTATTTATGAATACAAGTTCATACATTATATGAATGTACCGATTAAAGCCCATTGGTAGCGCATCAACAAATGGGTAATTGAAAACTATGTAAATAAACATTTAAAGTGGTACCTAACTAATGGAAAATTGAATCAGACTTTGAAACCAATCCCATTTTCTAGATTAGCCAATCAGAATTTGTTGTTAATGGGGTTGATAGCATTTATGTACATGTCATGTGTATGCATACACACAATCATAAAAGTGTGTATTTTTCTCTCTCTCTCGTAATTCCAAATCATTTATTTTTACACTCCCTCAGATATTTTTTCTCTGTCACACAATATTAGCGCGATATAGCTTCCTCTTTCTAACAGAATTCACTCGATAACAATCGATTAATAGTCTGGGAAACCATTGTAAGTATAGATACATATGTAGGATCCTCGTTAACTTCTCTTTATTATTAACTGCTGACTGACTGTTTTGACTGACTACCTTATTACCAAAAGCTGTTTTTTTCAATGTTGGCGGTATAATATTTGTTATTGATGTATGTATGCACTTAAGACAATCATAAATAAACTAACTCCATAATATTTTTGTTAAATTTGTATGAACGAATATTGATTGATAAAACGTTATAACACAAAAAGCAAAGATAAAAGTGACGAGTATTTACATACAACAGAGGAAAATCAAAATTGTTTGGAATTGGATGATTTTTTTAATATTCTGACAAGAACCGCATTTAGTGGTTGAATAAGATAAAAATTACGCATAAAAATACATAAAAGTTAATTGATGCGAGCATAAGTTATAGCGGTTTAAAATAAAAACAAGGAAGATTGTTATATGTATTCGGCTATGCCGAATCTTATTGCCCTATAATTAATATTTAGATGGTGGGTATAAAAATAGAAATCCATATGTATGTATGTATGTATGTATGTATGTATGTATGTATGTATGTATGTATGTATGTATGTATGTATGTATGTATGTATGTATGTATGTATGTATGTATGTATTTATGTATGTATGTATGTATGTATGTATGTATGTATGTATGTATGTATGTATGTATGTATGTATGTATGTATGTATGTATGTATGTATGTATGTATGTATGTATGTATGTATGTATGTATGTATGTATGTATGTATGTATGTATGTATGTATGTATGTATGTTGTATGTATGTATGTATTTATGTATGTATGTACAACAGAGAAGCCTACAATAATTCGACCTCGTTTTATTTTGTTCATTGGTGTTGAAAACTTACTGATGTTAAATTTTAGTCCAATTGGATTGATGAAAAATTGGGTAAATAATAACACTGTGTGACACTCAAAAAACACTCATTACGCGATATTATGCTTTATATAGACCTAGATGAGTAGATCGTTTTACCATTTTTAGAATCTTCAATATACCCTAAAAATCGGAAGATATTGGAAAAAAAAACGTTTTAGTTGACTAGACAGACCAAAAAAATTATATCTCAAAATTTTATTTAACCGATTTAATATTTTTCAACTGTTTTGAAAAAAGTTTCCTTTGTCCTTTTCAAAAAGTATACACACTTTTATATTTTTTACAGAAGTGTGTAAAATATTTAGATCTAAATACAAATTTTTATTTTTTACAATTCAAGATCATTTTTGAGCCACACTTTATTTGAAAACATATTTTTAAATATTTTGTTATTCTAGCCCATATCTTTATGAACAAAATAAGATATGAAACGCGGAAATCTGATAAAAACTGACAAAAACAGTATTATTTTCGTAAAATCAAAAATTTTAAAATTTCTCATTTCTAAAGTAAATTATCAATTTGAAGAAAAATGCTTATATTTGTGTTGCATATCTTAAGTTGATATTTTACTTCAGCAAAGAGAGATTTTGTAAATTTTTGTTTTTACGAAAAAAATTCTATTTCTGTCAGTATTTATCAGTAGTATGTATGTATGTATGTATGTATGTATGTATGTATGTATGTATGTATGTATGTATGTATGTATGTATGTATGTATGTATGTATGTATGTATGTATGTATGTATGTATGTATGTATGTATGTATGTATGTATGTATGTATGTATGTATGTATGTATGTATGTATGTATGTATGTATGTATGTATGTATGTATGTATGTATGTTTGTATGTATGTATGTATTTATGTATGTATGTACAACAGAGAAGCCTACAATAATTCGACCTCGTTTTATTTTGTTCATTGGTGTTGAAAACTTACTGATGTTAAATTTTAGTCCAATTGGATTGATGAAAAATTGGGTAAATAATAACACTGTGTGACACTCAAAAAACACTCATTACGCGATATTATGCTTTATATAGACCTAGATGAGTAGATCGTTTTACCATTTTTAGAATCTTCAATATACCCTAAAAATCGGAAGATATTGGAAAAAAAAACGTTTTAGTTGACTAGACAGACCAAAAAAATTATATCTCAAAATTTTATTTAACCGATTTAATATTTTTCAACTGTTTTGAAAAAAGTTTCCTTTGTCCTTTTCAAAAAGTATACACACTTTTATATTTTTTACAGAAGTGTGTAAAATATTTAGATCTAAATACAAATTTTTATTTTTTACAATTCAAGATCATTTTTGAGCCACACTTTATTTGAAAACATATTTTTAAATATTTTGTTATTCTAGCCCATATCTTTATGAACAAAATAAGATATGAAACGCGGAAATCTGATAAAAACTGACAAAAACAGTATTATTTTCGTAAAATCAAAAATTTTAAAATTTCTCATTTCTAAAGTAAATTATCAATTTGAAGAAAAATGCTTATATTTGTGTTGCATATCTTAAGTTGATATTTTACTTCAGCAAAGAGAGATTTTGTAAATTTTTGTTTTTACGAAAAAAATTCTATTTCTGTCAGTATTTATCTGATTTTAAGGTTTCATATCTTATTTTATTCATAAAATAATGTGCTAAAATAAAAAAAATATTTAAAAAATATGTTTTCTATTAAAGTGTGAGTCAAAAATTATGGTGAATCGTAAAAAAAAATTAAAAAAATATAAAAGTTTGTATTTAGATCTAAATATTTTACACATTTCCTTAAAAAATATAAAAGTGTGTATATTTTTTAAAAAGGACAAAGGAAACTCTTTTCAAAACATTTGAAAAATATTAAATCGGTTAAGAAAATTTTGGTCTGTCTAATCAACTAATAACGTTTTTTTCTTCCGTTTTTTAGGGTACTGTAATCTACTCTACTAGACCTACCTACTTCACTAGGTCTCGCGGTTAGTGTATTGTTTTTTTGTAATTTTATCACACCGTGTAATTAATTTCTTCAAAGATTGTACCATTAAAATCATATTTTCTTAGTATTTCGACAAAATTTTATCTAGAAAAAATTATCCTTCCAACAAGGTATAAGTACTTTTTTTTTTGATACTATCTTTAAAATTTTTAAAACTTAAAATTTTAAATTCCAAGAACGTTTTGGCATATATGTACATGTAATTATTAAAAAAGCATCAACTCAAAGTTCTTGAAAAAACGGCTAATAAAATTATAGAGTAAGAAATATCTTCAATATTACCAGGTTTAAAGAAATCTAGTTCTAATTGCGACCAGTAGTTTGATTAAAAGGTTTACATGGCCGGACATAGCTAAATCGACTAAGACAATGATTCTATGCCTATTGCATTGTAATTGTAAAACTTTGTAATCAAACTACTGGTCGTAATTTTGAAGATAATCAATTAAATTTGTACCAGAGAGGAACCGTATTGAAAATGGATAAAATCGGTCCATCATTTCGCACACCCAGTTCAAAAGTGACACAACTCAAAATTTGTTTTTAAGAAAAGGAAACAAATTTTTTACAATTTTTACCGTTCCAGGTCATTTCTCTAAGTGTACTTCATATTGTAAGTAAAATGGTTGGCAATGTTGTCGTAAGTCAGTTACTTGAATGCACTTGGACTGTATTACCAGATACTAGACTTAGTGTAAAGGGATTGTATTGTCCATAGGACAATACTAAGAAGATAGCTGTGTGCAGTAAAATCGGCTGCAGTTCGTAGGTCAATGACCATCATGGTGGATAAAAATGGCGAACATCCTCCTTTTCGGCTTTGATCGAACTGACAGCAGGTGGTGTCGAAAAAGTTATCCACAAAAATTGGGAATAAAATAATAGGTGAAATATAGAAAGAAGGGAAATAAGGGTAAGTAGGATATTTTTTTGTTATAGAGTTGAAATTTCACCTGTTTTTATACCCTACACCACTTTAGTGGGGAGGGTATATTGGATTTGTGCTGATGTTTGTAACATACGAATTTTTTTGTTATAGAGTTGAAATTTCACCTGTTTTTATACCCTACACCACTTTAGTGGGGAGGGTATATTGGATTTGTGCTGATGTTTGTAACATACGAAAATATTCGTCCTAGACCCACCTTAAAGTATACCAATCGGCTTAGAATCTTTTTCTGAGTCGATTAAGCTATGTCCGTCCGTCTGGCTGGCTGGCTGCCCATGTAAAACTTGTGCGCAAGGTACAGGTCGCAATTTTCAAGATAATTGGATGAAATTTGGCACGCACGTTTTATTTGACCCAAGGACGAAGCCTATTGAAAATGGTTAAAATCGGGCAATTATTTCACCTAGCCCCGATAGAACAGAACCCCCCGAAAAGGGCTTCTGAGCTCATAATTATGTTAAATATACAGATATATCGATAAAATACGGCACAACTAAGTTCTATAGAAGTCTTGATGACCTTGCCAAATTTCATAAAGATTGGGTCACATTTGACCCTAGCTCCCATACAAAGTCCCCTTCAGAAAATTACTTGAATGTCCCAAATTAGCTTATAAACACAAATATCGCGATGAAATTCAGCACAATAAAATATTATGTAAATATAAATATATTCACAAAATTTTATCGGGCTTGGTCCATATTTGTCCCTAGCCCCCATATAAAGCCTCTTTCAGAAAATTAGTTTTTCATCCATAAATTGCTTAAATGTATCGGAACAAGGGAATATTGAAGATAAATGCTTTATTATGAAAAATAAATCACATTTAATATTCATAACTGGTGTAGGGTATCATATGGTCGGCCACGCCCGACTATACTTTCTTACTTATTTTTTTGTTCCGAAAGGGTCTGAAGCAAAAGCAGAGACAAATTTATTAATATATGTATATACGAGTGAGACGGCAGACACACTTTTAGTAGTGCGGTGTCCAGGCCAATATGGTATGGACAAACCTTCTATTATCACAGCTACGATCCTGGAAAATATCTGTCTATGAAAACCACCTAAATTACAAACTCTATTCATTTAGTGTCAGGCGTAAATTAATAGAATCAACGTAAACAATAGTTTTCATAAATACCTTCACAATATTTAACGTCAATATCAACAATATTTTGCATTTATATTTTACATCAACAATATTCCATAAATACCATCGTCAATATTTATTTTGCATCAACAATATAATCAATCGTTTACATCAATATAATCGATTGTTTTTACATCAATATCCTCAAAATTTTCTATCAAAATCATCATTAAGAGATTCCCGAAATATCAATATTTTCCAACAATATTACCAATAGTTTACATCAATATGGTAGGTAGGTAGGTAGATTGATAGGAGGATGTATACTACATCAAATCCGAAGAAATACACCTAGGCCACTATCGGGCCTGTTGTGCGCTCCCTATCATAAAAAATGAACTGAATGAATTATTTTTCAGTGTTCTTAAACTCAGTTTCCTGAACGTAATTCCTAAGAATCTTCCAATCAGTGTTAGTCAGGAATGTTATTTCCGGAATAACATCACTTCCAAGATACTTGGATCTAACTTCGACGAATGCCTGGCAGTGGCAAAGAAAGTGGTCCAGAGTTTCACTGTCCTCTCCACATGCTCTACATTCGTCTGAATCCGCACGTCCAATTTTGCATAGATGTGCTCGTAGTCCTGTGTGTCCACTCAGAATACGTACCATCATACTAACTTCAGACTTGCTCATTTTGAGGAGATTTTTCGTCTTGCTCTCATCAGGGTCACCCCATAGGATCTTCGTGGTTCTACCCGCTGTTCATTATTCCAAGAGGCCTTATGGGATTCTCTCACCCATATTTTTAGTTCAGCTTTTGTTGCGTCGAACAGTTTTGCGTTTGTCAGGTTAACTGCCTCGAGCTCCCTTCCCTTTAAAGCTATTACATTCGCCCATTCGTTACCGACTACTCCCGAGTGGGCTGGTACCAATATGATGTGAACCTTACCTCTGGGAGAGTATTCAGTTAAAGATTTCTTACAATCCAATACGGTCTTAGATTTAGTTCTATCACCTGATATCGCCATAATTGCCTTCTGGCTGTCGGTAAATATATTAAGCGCTGTGGGCGCCATATTTATTCTAATCCAATTTACGCATTCCGTTATTGATCGTACTTCTGCCTGGAAGCTTGTGTTATGATTTGGTAAACGGTGGTTTATTTCCGTTTCTGGGTCTTCAATATAGAACCCCAGCCCCACTTTGTCCCCCAATTTAGAGCCATCCGTGTAACAACGGATTCCTACTGGTATTTGCTCTAATGTTCCGCTTGACCAGTTATATCTTACATCTCGCAGCTTATCCATCTGTTCCTTAGCGTGTGGTTGATCCAGTTACGGAGCACCGTTCAACATAAAACTGGTCTAGGGATTGGATAAGAGTATCAGTGTGCACGTTATTGAAGGCGTCTTTGATATCAATGTATACCGCCAGTGTATATAGTTTGCTATCAAAAGATGCACCTATGTAGTGGACAACTTCGTTTAAAGCGGTTTCCACCGATCGTCCCTTTACATAAGCATACTGCTTAAATTTTAGGTCTTTGTCGGGTATACTGCTTTTAACCATACTATCGACTATCCGTTCCAAGGTTTTAAGTCGAAAGGACGTAAGACTTATCGGTCGATAAGACTTAGGTGTCGAATAGCTAGGTTTCCCTGGTTTAGGTATAAATATTACTCTTGCATCCTTCCACTTAATGGGGGTATATGTGAATTTCAAGCATGCAGTAAATATCTGAGACAGATGTACGGAAACCAGTCCCGCCTCCATCTGTAAGAGTGCCGGGAAAATGCCATCCGGCCCTGCAGCTTTATAGGGAGCGAAGCTCTTGATTGCCTCTTTAACCATATCAGATGTAATTACAATTTCCGTGTTAGCTTCCCCTTCCTCCAATATCGGTTCACCTATGTTATTCAATATACCGGATGGGAAATGAGAATCTATTAGGAGTTTCATTGTCTCCTCCATATCCTCCAGCCTCCTGCCCGTATCATCGACCATAGATTCCGGTTGAACATGAGTTTTGGATAGGAATTTTTTATCTTCGATACGTCATTTACGCTGTCTACGTGTTCACAGAAAAGTTTCCAGGAGTCTCGTTTGGCTTTACGAACAATTTCCTTATATTTACCAAGTTTACTACGACACTCATCCCAGTATACTGCGGCCTTTTTACGTCGTGCCCGGTTAAATAGTTTGCGAAGAGTCTTACCAAGGTTCCGGATCTCCCCGGCTACCCAGTTGTTTTGTTGAATACAAAAGATACAATTGTGTAAACCAACAAGTTAGAGTGCTATATTCTGCTGAGCCGAATCTTAAATACCCTCCACCAGCTACTTTTATATTAATACTTATTTAATTGATCAAATATTTGTAGAAATAATTTTCTCGTGTCTTTTAAGAGAAAAGCTCCAAGATTTAAATAGCCTAAATCTGCTAAAAATGCAAGATTTATTGTACGTTACATACACTATTTTTTGCATTTTTTATAGCGCCCTAAAATACTCTTTAAGCCCCCTTCACACGAACACACAAATAATATGATCTGTCAAAATTATGTGTAGAAGAGAGAGAACGGATGGGATCGTCTAAACGCAATATGTAACGACATCATCACACATTGAGAAAAAATACGGATGGAAAATTTGACAGTCGTATGGCTCTCTTCATTTCTTGAAATGATTTAAAAAAACAAGCAAGACGGATTAGATCATAGATGTATTTTAATGAAAACATACAAAAAAAGTGAAACAGCTGTTTCCATCTTACTTTGTTATTGTTTTATACCAATCGTGTAAAGACAAAAAATATAAATCATACGACTTTTATTATCTTTTTTGTCATACGGATGCAATTTCATTTTACTTTTTCATCAGACTTGTCGTACGTAAAGTGTGATCGTCTGAGAGGCCCTTTAGCGATATTTAATAATTTGCATGTATGTGAAATTCAAATATATTGTTGTAAACATATTTTTTATACTAAATTAATTTTAATAACTAGTAAATACGGTTCAAGCTACTTTCGGAACGGACCTAGTATGGGAGATCTGACCAATTGTAGACCGATCGTAACAAATTCTTACAGCAACATTTCTGTACACGCGGAGAAAAAACATAGTGGAGAGAACCATAATATGGCAAACATGTCAAATATTTCCCAATTAGGAACATAATATGATCCTTATAAGTTATCATTATATTGTCCCTACGTAACTATGTTATAGTTGATAAAATAATAATGAAATGTTGCTCACAATTGTATTATGATTAAATTTTTGTTTATTTTTTATCATAAAATGGTCGCAACCATCGTAACATGGTTTTAATTTAAACCATAATATGGTCTGTTAATTATATAGTACCCCCAATAATAATACGAAATATTTGGAAGAACCATTTTATTTTCAACATAAATTAATTTTATTTAAAAATAATATACTTTTCATTTTAATAAAGATATAAGAAACAAAATGTTTGTTAAGAACGACTTAATTTTTAAACAAATATAAATACACTATTACTTGAGTTGATGGAAGATCTGCTAACATTGGTTGTGTTGTTAAATATGTTTTTCCTTCATTAACAACTGAATGCTGTGATGTAAAATTAGATGATACTTCTGGAAAAAACGTATTTATTGTGTTGTCAGACGGTGGAGTTTCTGGCAGAGTGACTTTGTATGCTGTAGACTCGAAGAATAATAGATCATCGAAGTTGGAACTACACGTAGACTGTGAATTTGAAATGCTGGTCGTAGCAGCTACGTACATTTATTTAAAAACAATTTAAAAATAATTTGTAGTTATTTCACATAAAACAGAAAACTTTACAATTTCACAAAAATCTTTATTTATTCTTTAAACTATTTACGTTCACTTGTCAATAAGAATAAGAAAGCAATAAAACAAAAAGAACAACACAAATTAGTATTATGTATTTTTGTGGCTACTGCACATTGGCACAATAAAAACAAAAACAACCCTGCCAGCAATTTTGAAGTCGACTACGAGAAAAATTCAGTTCTAGTTTACTTTTACAGACTGACTATAAGCCAACTACAATGTAATGCAGAGCTGTCCCGAAATTTTGTATTTGGTGTTACGGAACGTGTTTCTGGCGAGGTTTCCAACTAGCTCGGGCATGTATTTATCTTCAGGCGGTCCCAACCCTACTCACCAGACACAGTACCGAACAGTAAACAAAGATAATACAAAAACACTACAATCAATACAGAAACTACACCAACAAAATCTACCACACGAAGAATCTTGAGACAGTTGACAGTCTCATCTGCCCTCCCGACCTTGTCGTAGCTGCATCCGCATCATTTTTGGCTAACGACCCATTTCCGCTTGACCTTTACCCTCAACTTACCATTCCATCATTACCTTCACCTTGTTATTCAATAAATCCTCATAAATATTAGTTTTATAATATACCAATCACATCTTTTATTAATTGGATTTGAACATTTCGACTTATTTTGACTAAGAAAGATAACAATAATTTATAACAAAACATCGATAATCATATTTATACATTTTTCCCTCGCATTTTAATATTACTTTACCCTATCTTTGTAAGTTTATTCTAACTATCTAGTGCTCAAGCTAACTATTTACCCTCTATTTCAGGCTTAACGTTTACAACATTGACTACACCTAAAAGAGCTCTCTTAAGCCTAATCTCATCTGCCATTATGCAGTAAATTCAAATAAATTAACGCGCTACTTGGGCTCTAGATTTAAATGTTTCTATTATTGAGCAATAATCGAGGGATAAGTATATTTTACACACATAAGTAGACAACACATACACCTAAACTAACAATCAACGCGACACTTATAATTTTTGTTCACAAAAACACTACTAACTTAAAATTAACTTAATCTACATCCAGGAAAGCGTTATTTATCTTTTATCAATCTTTTCAATTAACTTTGTTTTGATCCGTTTATATAGGAGAATATTATTCAAAATTTTTCTAATCTCGCACTTCTTATCTTTCTCCCAGTTTTGAATTAGAAAGTTTTCTTTAAAAATCATTATCGTAATGCAGAGTACTAATTATTACACTTTGCCACATTAACAACATCTCTGCCACTGGGCCATCGGCAAGAATAAAAATTTTGTTTTGCACTTAAAACTTATAAAAAAGGGTTACCTGGCTATTATATTTGCTTTGCGTGTGGTTTGGGAAGACGTCTATTCGGTGCTCTTTTCTCCAGATAATAATAGCCAGCTGTTTTAAAAGAATTCCAATTTTAGGAAACATTTCAAAATTCATTTTTTTATTATTTTCAACTTACGTTTCCCTTTAATTCTTTTAGTCTCACACACAAAAAATTTATACTGTAACCACACACTTTTCAATTATATTTCCTTTTTCAGTTTTTTTAACGTCTTTACTTGACGGCCTTAGTATCGCTTTTAAATTTTCTTTTTCTCTACTAAACTTAACTTCTTTGTCTTTTGCAAATTAACTGGAAAATCCATGTTGCCAGTTTTCATACCGTTAACTGTAAGTATTTACATTTATTTATTTATTTGAAATATATATTTAAATCTTTTATAGCTGCCAGCCAAATGTTTATATTACATATATGTATCTGGTTTTCCCCAATTCCTTATGCATAGACAGGCATCTTTCCTACTCCTCCTGACCCATAATCATCATCCGAATCTTTGTCTGCAATTATTATAGTATCAGGCTCTCATAAAAATTAGCAAATCTTATTTCCATTCATAATTTATTTTCATTTTCGAAACCCGCCAAAATTATTATTTTCCATTCCTGAATGGAAAATGCAACCCTGTGCTTTACGCCATATCGCCGCGTTACTACATTATAGTAAAGGCGTTCCTACACCGAACAGCTGACACACAACCAAACACATAAGAAACATACAACAAGAAGAAGAAACTCATAATAAATCACATGCAAACAAACAATACCCAAAAAAAAACAAGTAAGAAAGTATAGTCGGGCGTGGCCGACCATATGATACCCTACACCAATTATGAATATTAAATGTGATTTATTTTTCATAATAAACCATTTATCTTCAATATTCCCTTGTTCCGATACATTTAAGCAATTTATGGATGAAAAACTAATTTTCTGATAGAGTCTTTATATGGGGGCTGGGGGCAAATATGGACCAAGCCCGATAAAATTTTGTGAATATATTTATATTTACATAATGTTTTATTGTGCTGAATTTCATCGCGATATTTGTGTTTATAAGCTAATTTGGGACATTCAAGTAATTTTCTGAAGGGGACTTTGTATGGGAGCTAGGGTCAAATGGGGCCTGATCTTTATGAAATTTGGCAGGGTCATCAAGACTTCTATAAAACTTAGTTGTTCCGTATTTTATCGATATATCTGTATATTTAACATAATTATGAGCTCAGAAGCCCTTTTCGGGGGGTTTTGTTCTATGGGGGCTAGGTGAAATAATGGACCGATTTTAACCATTTTCAATAGCCTTCGTCAAATAAAACGTGCGTGCCAAATTTCATCCAATTATCTTGAAAATTGCGACCTGTACCTTGCGCACAAGGTTTACATGGACAGCCAGCCAGCCAGCCAGCCTGCCAGACGGACGGACGGACGGACGGACATAGCTTAATCGACTCAGAAAACGATTCTAAGCCGTTTGGTATACTTTAAGGTGGGTCTAGGACGAATATTTTTGTATGTTACAAACATCAGCACAAATCCAATATACCCTCCCCACTAAAGTGGTGTAGGGTATAAAAACAATAAAATATATACACATAAACGTGTCCAAGTAAATATACAAAGGTAAGTACATACATTTAATATTTTTACATAAATAAATCATTCTCCAATTTTCAGAATAACAAAAAACACAGCCTTAAACAACAACCATCATTACAGAAAACATCAGCAACGAAATCCACAGGCTTAACATCTAGGACAAAACAACAAACAAATTGAAACATATAAACAAATTAACTAACAAACAACAGATAAAACACAAACAAACCACAGTGCCAGCAGCTCTACTTTAGGTTCAGATCACCCGCAACATTGGCAACGTAAAGAACCGACTTTTAAATACTAACTACAAGCTAACTATAATGTAATGCAGAAGTGCCTCAAAATTATGTGGAGAGAATTAATTGTATTTCAACATGTTTTCTCTTGTTTCTCTATTGTTATGATTTTATTTGTTAACTTTAGTAGACTGACTATAAACGAAAAACAATGTAATGCAGAAATGTTCCAAAATTTGGTATTTATTAACGTAAACAACCGACTTTTAAAGACTAGCTACAAGCTAACTATCATATAATGCGGGAGTACCCCAAAATTATCTGGAGAGCATTTTGTTTCGACATGTTTTCTCATGTTTCTTTATTATTTGGAATTTTGTTTTACATTTTTGTCATTTTCTTGTATACGTTGTGAAATTAGAGTCAGTATATTGGAAAAATTAATCATAAAAGGTTAAATATTTCAAAACTCGGTCCCTAAATTCTAAATTCTGCTGATTAATACTGTAAATATAATACATTAACAGTTAACATTACACATAACATTTTAAAATTTATTTTAGATTTGGATCAATGGGAATCATGGAAATAATGAACAAATCATTCATAATTTTATGGATACCGGTGTTATTATTAGTTCCCCTGCAGAAAACTGATGTTTATTAATTTTAACGAACTAATATCATAACTTGTATTAAAGCGAAATGTAATTTAGATAACTAGTAGTTAAATTTTAAATATATTTAATTAAAATGTAATTAATTAATACAGTAGGGAATACGAAAGAAAACTATTACTTGACTTTTCTGCAACTAACTTTAAGTTAGTTCCCTGCAAGCAACTCAACTAACTTTTAATGCCTTATTAGTTAGCTTTTACTCAGCTAGTTGTGGTTGACTCTTAGATTATTTTTAATGAAGCCAACTGACTATTTTAACATGGGGGTGTCATTGGCAGTAGTCAATTGTCCGACTCTGCATAACTTTTCAACTAACTTAAAATCAGTTATGTAATAATTAGCTTAATGTTAGCAGTTTTTTAACTAACTTAAAGTTAGTTATTCAACGGTTAGCTTAAAGTCGGCTAATTTTTGTGTAACTTAAAGTTAGTTACTTATAAGTTAACTTAAAGTTTGCTAATTTTTAACAGAAATATAGTTATTTATAAAAGAGTTTTATTAGCAATAATACCACTTTAGCATTAAACTGTTAGTAAATTACATGAAAGTATAAGAAGTATTTTTTAACCTTTTTGAAAAATTTTAATATTGAACGCATTTTAATTTTTGAAACTATTTTATTTATTTAATTTAGGTAAAAAGTATAAAAACAAATATATTTTTATAAAAAAAAAAACAAAACAATTAAGTAATTCATTCATAACATACTTATAGTTAAATTTAAAATATACACATATATAAAAATTTTTTTATTTCATACACATTCTGCATGACTTTGGTGTTTTTTAATTACTTTCATTAATTTCTTTCTTAAAAAGTCTTTATTCAGTTCTTTTTAAACAATTAAAAATATATTAATTCTTATAACAACAATAGCTCTTAAAATCACGCACTGGACTGATTTTAATTTCATAATGTAACACAAAATTGCAAATAGTAAAAAATAGAGAATAAAAAACTAACGGTTTCATTTTGAATTAATTCTGCATAACATTGCAATTAGCTTATAGTTAATCCAAAAATAGTTCACAAAAAGTGCAATTGTAAAAACAATTTTATCAACAAAAAGTAAAAACGTTAAAAATGCTGAAGAAATTCTCCATAACATTTTAATTAGTCGAAAAAAAAATCATCAAAAGTCTGATCTGGTAAAGGAGAGAACAAATCTTTCAAACAACAAGCTCTCAACAATAAAAACAGGTTTTGTATTTGGAGGAGTTTTGCTTATAGCTTATAGTTAGCTTATATTTAGTCTAAAAAAGTTATCTAATGGTGTGTTATATTCGTAGTCGAACACGAAATTTTGAGGCAGTGCTGCATTATATTGTATTCAACTTATAGTCAGTCTACAAAAGTTAACTAAAAGTAGATTATTTTAGTAGTCGGCTACAAAATTGCTTGCAGGGTTAATAAAGAGTTAACTTTAAGATAATTTTCATGCAGAGTCGGACAATTGACTACTGCGTAGGACATCGCCATGTTAAAATAGTCAGCTGGCTCCATTGAAAATAATCCAAGAATCAACCACAACTAGTTGATGAAAAAGTCGGCTTTTAATGCATTTAAAGCAGTGGTGCTCAAACAAATACTACCATAGACTACCATAGTTTTATTTGTGTTGGTAAAGCAGCAGAGAACAGAATTCAATTCAAAATAAAAGTATACTAATAAAATGATTACAAACTATAAAGTATATGCTAACTGTCATGGATTTTGACAGCCAGCGTATAGCAACGTCTATATATAAAAAACTATCAACTGTTCTCTCATGTTCTCCTACATTAATTCGGCTTTCTCAAAATTTTGTTGTTGTATTTCTGTGTGTTTTTTAAAAACGTCGCGCACAGACCTTGCTTTGACAAGTGCTGATCAGCAACTGATTTGATTTTGTTTTTCAAGTTGAGAGCAAACCAACTGATATTGCTCATTATAAAAAGAAGAAGAATTAAACCTATAGTGTATGTGTATCAACTTAGCGTCAGCAGAATTTTCTTACCCTATCACGCGTGCTATGACACGGCCATATTGAGCTTCTCTGATTTAAAGTTAGTTGAGTTGCTGGCAGGGAACTTATACAGTCAAACTCGTTTATAACGAACTCCGCGGGACCAGTCAAATTTGGTCGTTATAAGCGAAGTTCGTAATAAGACAGGTGAACTTTTTGTAGTTCCAAAAATAAAGTGGCATTTTACGAAATTTTAAGAATATGATTTATAAATTTATTTAATATTCTTTACAAAAATCACCATTGATTTTATTTGTTCATATTTTTCTTAACAAATTTAAGTTTTTTTTAACAAAGCAAAATATATCCTAATGATTTCAACCCATAATTTTGAAGTTCGTTAGAGAAAAGGAAAATTGTATGAAATTGTACTTGAGGGACTGAAAAAGTAGTTCGTTTTATACGAGGATTCGTAATAACCGAGTTATTTATAAGAGATGTTTTTTCTATGAAAATAGTTACCAAAATAGCGGGACTTGAAAACTTGTTCGTAATAACCGAGAATTCGTTATAAGCGAGAAGTGAATTTTTCTCTACAAAATTGCTGGCAGGGTACATATTGCGTTTAGACCCGCGATCCGCAGACATATACTACCACATTTTGCACTTGTATAAGAAATGAGAAATAGTTGTACTTCAGTGCTGCCCATACACATATTGTTACACATCAATTTGTATTGGTAAAGCAGCAGAGAAGAAAATGTAACCCAAAATAAAACTATACTAATAAAATGACTGCAAACTAAAAAGTATATTCTAACTGTCAAATTGATATTATGGATTTTGACAGACAGCATACATTACAGTTCATATATAAAAAACTATCAGCTGTGCTCTCTCATTCATCTACATAAATTCGGCTTTCTCAAAATTTTGTTGTTGTATTTCTGTGTGGATTTTAAAAAAGTTGCGTACAGATCTTACTTCGACAAATGCTGATCAGCAACTGAGTTGATTTTTTTTTTGGAAGTTGAGAGATAATCAACTAACACATGCTTAAATAAGAAAATACACAAGTAAGCCCTACAAACATTTTCTATTGCGGAAGTTACCCGTATGAAACTTCCAAACGTGCTAAAAGCTCGCCAGCGATGTTGCGGAAGTATAAGAATTCTTGTCACCAGTCGGGAAGAACTGATGCCGAGCTGGGGAACGTCTAAGAGTAACGTAGAAGATACTTCTGGAAGACCTGCAGAAGAAACTTCTAGATGACTATTGGAAGTAAGGTATTGCCAAAGACTCTTCTAGATGTAACTAGGAAGTCACCTATTGAAGTGACTACTTAGTATCATCTAGAAGTGTTCCTATCTTATCTTCTAGAAGATGAGTTTTCTCTTCTTCTGGAAGAGGAGTATTCTCTTCTTCTAGAAGAAGAGTATTCTTTTCTTTTAGAAGATGACTATTCTCTTCTTCCAGAAGATGAGTTTTCTCTTCTTCTATTTGTATACTCACCAAAATAAAATCTATAAAAAAAATCTAAATAAAATGAAATTTTATAGTTTTTATTGAAATAATTGAAATTAAAATAGTAGAAAAAATAATTGATTTAACAACTAATCTAAAAAAAGTAATATATGTACATTAGACCGACTCACAAAAAATGATGCTTGAGTTACCCACTTCAAAATATTCGCTGTTATGTAATATGATGCAACCCAAAATATTTTCGGTTAAGTGTTGCCGATTCGTGAGCTGGACAGTTTTAAAGAAAAAATTCAATATTTTACCCAGCTTCAAAAAATCTTTGTTATGTTTTATAATGGTTCCCAAAATATTTCTAGTCTTCAATGGCCGTTCGTGAGCTGAACCGGTTACAAAAAAGTCCCTTTTTGGTTATTTTTTTTTTTTTTTAATTATACAGCATTTCTTAAACAATATATACAGTATGTGGTATCATTTGAAACCAAGTCTAATTTGCAAAATTGTGCATACATTTTATTTTCCTTAGTGAAAAACCTAACAATTTTAAATATTTTGGAATATGACAATTATAAGCAGACGGTTATTTATGATTAATACATCATTGGACGCTGCTTTAAAATACCTTTTAAACGATACCCCGTATTGGATATTTTATTTCAAAACAAACAAAAATTTTAAAAAAATAATTCCAAAATACCTTTTTTTAATTTGATCCAGCTCACGAACTGTCATCTTTAGACTTAAAATGTTTTGGGAATCATCATAAAACAAAGCAAGGTAAATTTTGAGAGAGTTAACAAAGACACGTTTTTGCTTTCCATACAGAGTGAGTCGGTCTAATGTACATATGTATCAAAAATTTTGAATTATTACCTTATAATAATAAGATAATTTTCAGGAAATCTGTATTAATATTCCAACTGTTGACTGGTATACTTCCAAAAATTGTAAAACGTTGGACTCTAAAATATTTTTTTAGTTCTTCATAAATTTTATGATCGATCCATCAAATTGTAAGAGTTATATTTTGGAACGCATTAATCCTTCAACGAAATAAACAAAAATAATGTTATAATTAATATTGAATATATGTACATACATACTTTATTATAACAGGTATTTATTGAAATTACCTGTTATACTTTAGGAAGCAATAAAAATAGGATTCTCTTATGATCAATACATTTCCCACCGAAGTTTAAACGTTCAGATCCATTTTTTACATTTTCTGCAAATAATCGACATTTTTAATGGAACCGCGTGATGAAATAACATACCAGATCCCTTTTTTATATTTTAAATCGATTAGAAGTATTTTAATAGGGGGTACAATATTAGCTACTGCTTTCTAAAAAAAAAATAAAATAATTAAAAATTAATTTATTTATTTATTTATTACACATTTATTTATTACACAACATTACCTTTCATGAACATTTTTTAAATAACTTGGAATTAAACCGTCAATCCATAAAGATCTGAAATTACTAAGTCATGGATTATTTTAAAATTATTTACAGTCATTAACAATAGAAACACCTTAACGACCCTAAACGGGAATTGCTTTTGACACTAATACTGCAATCAGTGTTGCCAAAACCTAATTGCGAAAAAGTGCTAGATTGTTTTGAAAAAAAATGCTAGAAAGTGCTAAAAATAAAGAAAAAAAAATGCTAGAAAAAGTGCTAACAAAAATAAGGTATTTTATTGTAAAATATTTAAATTTTTAAAATAATCTACATAAATAATACTCCACTTATTATGGGTCGATTTTAATACAGAACAAAATGTTTATAATAACTAGTTTTAGAGTTTTTCGATTCTTACTTTATCCCAAAAAGAGGATTTTTATATGGCTCCCCTGGAATTTGTCTAAAATAGCTTTATTTTTGTGTATTTTTTAACTGCATAAATAATGTTTTACCTTAATACGCAAACGTACTAAATCCACTTATTATGGGATGATTTTAATACGGAATAAGAAATGCTTATTCAATAATTTTTTTGAATTTTTTAGATCGGAAGTAAACAACGACATTGCAACTAATAATAAAGCCATTAATTCTCGAAACAGTTCTGTCGAAAAATGTTGTGATTAAAAAGTTCCGATGAAATCGTTTCTTTCAATATTTCCATTAATACAAATATTTACATTGGGATACTAGTCCAGATTTTAAAAACAACTACTTCAAACCAGTAGAAAAAGATCTCGAATTTATTGTAAGAAATTTTAATTATAATTGATGGTTTCCAAAAATTGATCTCAATCTCAACAATTTGAATCATAAATCGCTGGAAAAAGATCTAGTTTTGGAAATGTATGTTGAATATAAGATTTTAGTTTAGCTTTGTGCCATTTTCCATAGGAAGTGGCCCTTTTAAAATGTAACTTAAGCTCATCAAATACGAACCGATATTTCTACAGATAACCAGTAAACATTAATTTTTATGTTGTACATAATTAATTAATAATTTATTTTTATCCATATTTTTACAGAAGAACAATTAAAATTGGCAAACAAGAATATGTACAAAAAATCCTCAAATGTGCTAAAAAGGTGCCAAAAACATTTGAAAAATGCTAAAAAAAGGTGCTAGGTGCTAGATTACATTTTTGGGTGCTAAATGAGTTTTAAAAGTGCTAAATCTAGCACTAAAAGTTCTAAATTGGCAACACTGACTGCAATACTATTTTTTGTTTGCTCTCTTCTAATTAAGGAGTTATACACTTTCAAAAACTTAAGAATATTAGTATCATATAAAGGCCTATAATTAGAATAATTAAATCTAAAGCTATATGAAAATTAATAAAATTGTATTTAAAAAAGGTGGTTTTAAAAATATTTGATTTTAATATTAAATATCTTATATGGGCAATTTCGTGTCAAGTGACCCAAGTCAAAAAATAATTTATGTATAAAACAGTAGTATTAATTTGAATATAATGATTCCAGCTAGCGTTTAAATACTTAAGTAAAATTTTAATGTATTTTTTTTTTGTTACGATAATGAAATACAAATAAAATTTTAGCTCAAAGTGATCATACGTAATCTAGAAACAGGACCTAAACGCGCAAATAATTTAAAAAATATTGAAAGTTAAGATTTAACTCAAATAAATCTAAATACATAGGTTAAAAATGCAATATTCATCAAATGAAAGCCGAAACATACAACTTGAAAAAGTCTTTAAATGCTTATAACTCCTACAAAAAACATTTTTAATTAGACTTCGTTTAAAAATAATGGAAATGGAAGCCGTTTAGAGTTGTTAACTTATACCTAAAATAGTATTTTAATGTAAAATATGACAACTTACTTTTTAATTTTATTTATATAATCCTTGAAGATAATTACTTTTTGGTATATATTTAATAAACTTCACCAATTAACAAAACCTTCTTAAATGTTTATTAACATTTGACTTTTAACACAACACTATCATATTGTTTTTTATTACTTAAGATTCACAATATATTAATTACACTATTTTTCTATGTATATTAAATTCAATAACTCATTTAAGTTTTACAATGAATAATTAAAACTGAACATGACAGGACAAAACACAAAACATCACTGAACTTATCAAAATTTCTGCATTATTTATTTTTATTTTTTTCGTGTTCACGCTAAAAAATGGAGTATTTACATATTTTTGTTTTTGTACTCTTCTTACTATCATCCGGAAGTAACCTAAAAGTATACTTCCAGACGGCGAAAACTAGAAATCAATGTATTTTGTTTTTGTAAAATGTGTGCTCTCGTCTGACAATCGTACAGAAGTGACTACAATCCACACTTCCAGATGAATAAAATACAACATTAATGTGAACACTCTTCAAACTGTCTTCCAGAAGTGGCATAATCATACAAATCAAGAAGATACAAATTAGGAAACAATGTATTTTGTTATTGTAAAATGTGTGTTCTCATCCAACTCTCATTCAGAAGTCACTAAAACGTATACTTCCAGATGAAAAAAATTCAACAGTCATGGTTTTCTGTTTAAGCAAAATGGATGTACTCTTCTAACTATCATCTGGAAGTAACTTAAAAGTATATTTCTAGAAGACAAAAATTCGAAATCAATGTATTTTGTTTTTGTGAAATGTGCGTTCTCGTCTGACAATCGTCCAGAAGTGTTTCTGACGTGGCGTCGGGGGTGATGCGCAATAGTTTTGTCATCTAAATGTTTAAAGGGAGCTTATAGTGTAGGTGAGTCAACGCAACGTCAGCAGAAATTTCTTGCCCTATCTCGCGTGATAGGGAATCGCGATTTTGGGCAACATTGTTGTACTTTTATCTTCACAATAAGTCATGCGTGGAAAACTGAAATTTAGAAATGTGTATTATTAATCTAAAACAAAACTAATATTTTTATACTCTTCACCTTCGTGAGAAGGGTATATATAAGTTTGTCATTCCGTTTGTAATTTCTATAATATAATTTTCCGACCCTATAAAGAATATATATATTCTGGATCCTTATAGATAGCGGAGTCGATTAAGCCATGTCCGTCTGTCTGTCTGTCCGTCTGTCTGTATGTCTGTCTGTTGAAATCAGTTTTTAGAGGACCCCAGATATCGGCGAGATCCGAATCTTCAATAATTCTGTTAGACATGCTTTCGAGAAGATCGCTATTTAAAATCAGCAAAATCGGTCCATAAATGACGGAGATATAAGCAAAAATCCGAGACAACCTCTGAAAATTTCATTAAAAAAGACAATTTTTTCATGCTTTGATTATTAAGCAACAACAACAACACTGCTTATTCATTGAGTATTTCGTTTCACATGTTTGGATGGCTGTGTGTTTCATTGGCATGTGTATATTGTTTTTGTTTCTTGGTGTATTCAGTTTTGTATGTTTGGATGGCTGTGTGTTTCATTGCCTTGTGTATATTGTTTTTGTTTGTTGGTGTACAGTTTCGTTTGTTGGTTTTACTGCCTTGTGTATTTTGTTTTTTGAGTGTTTATTTCGTTTAGCGTTGTTGTTGTTCATTTTGTTTTGCTATAATAATGATATAATCGAGAAAATTAAATAGGTACATAAATTTAAATTTTATAAAATTTATATTTTTTAAATACACTATGGTGAAGGGTATATAAGATTCGGCACAGCCGAATATAGCACTCTTACTTGTTTCATTTTAAAAGTAGCAAATATTTTTGGGCTTATTTGCACATATTTATTTTAAATATTGAAATAGAAATAAATAAAAACTAAGTTTTTAATGAATTACATACCTATTAAGGGTAAAGATTTAACATAATCCTATATATATACAAAACAGACTGTTTGTTTGTGTGTTTGTTTGTTACGCTTTCACGGCAAAACTACTGAACCGATTTACATGAAATTTGGACAGCTAATAGGTCTAACCCCAAAAGGAACAATGATCGGATGCCACGCCCCTTTTTACGCCCACTTTTTGTAAAACTATTATTACACCAATTTTACAATCACAATATGCAAAAACTACTAAACCGATTAACCTGAAATTTTGCATACCGATAGGTATAAGCTTGGAAAGAACTATAGGCTATATATAAGAACTTGATCCGATGCCACGCCCTTTCTACGCCCGATTTTTATAAAACTATCCTTACCTATATCTTATCCTATAATTATATGAAAGAGAATGTCTGTTTGTTACGCTTTCACGGCAAAACTACTGAACCGATTTACATGAAATTTCGAACACTAATAGTTCTATTCTAAAGTAGAACAAGAGCCTATATAAAATAATGATTTGACGTCACGATTCTTATTATGCTCACTTTTTTCTATATAATTGTTATACAAAATTTGCATTCGAGACTTACAGAAAACTACTGAACCGATAGGTCTTATCTCAGGATCGGACGCCACGCCCCTTTTTACACCAACTTTTTGTAAAACAATTATTAAACCAAATTTACGTTCAGGCTTTCAAAAAACTACTGATCCGATTTTCATGAAATCTATTATAATGAATGTTGTGGTATGAACAGTACGACACATTACATCTTCAAAACCTATAATCCTATATACATATATATATATATATATAAAACAGACTGTTTGTTTGTGTGTTTGTTTCTTACGCTTTCACGGCAAAACTACTGAACCGATTTACATGAAATTTCGATAGCTAATAGGTCTAACCCCAAAAGGAACAATAGGCTATATAAGATCTTGATCGGATGCCACGCCCCTTTTTACGCTCATTATTATTACACCAATTTTACAATCACAATATGAACAAGTTAGAGTGCTATATTCGGCTATGCCGAATCTTAAATACCCTCCACCAGCAAGCTACTTTTTATTAAAAACCATTTAACTATCTTATTTTTAGATAACTTGACTTCACATAGGAGCTACGACCAATTACGTACACAAAACATATTTGTGTCGAATTTTATCAAGATAGCTTTATTTAACAATGAATATGTGAGTTTAAATGATTTTCGGAAGAGAGCCTTATATGGGAGCTATGACCAATAATGGACCGATCCGGGGAAAATTTGTTAGAATGATTTATACGTATACAAAACATACAAGTTGAATTTTATACCGATAGCTTTATTTATCAACGAAACATATGCGTTTAAATGTTTTTCGGAAGTGGACCCTATATGGGAGCTATGACCAATTATGGTCTTATCCGAAAAAAATTTCGTAGTGTGATTCATATATAGACGAAACATATTTGTGTCGAATTTTATCAAGATACCTTTATTTGACAATTAAATATGTGCGTTTAAGTGATTTCCGGAAGTGGGCCTTATATGAGAGCTATGGCCAATAATAGTCCGATCCGTAAAAGATTTTGTAGAATGATTTGTATGTACGCAAAACATATCTGTGTCGAATTTTATCAAGATACCTTTATTTGACAATTAAATATGTGAGTTTAAATGATTTTCGGAAGAGAGCCTTATATGGGAGCTATGATTAATAATGGACCGATCCGAAAAGAAATTTGGTAGAATGATTTGTATGTACATAAAACATATTCAGCTCGAATTTTATCACGAAAGCTTTATTTTTATTTGTCAATGAAATACGTGTGTTTAGGTGATTTTTGGAAGTGGACCTTACATGGGAGCTATGACCAATTGTAGACCGACTGAGATCTACGTTGGTGATTTCTATTCATATTATATTTGTATGTACATAATTTTGTGTTGATACCGATATATTTGAGGGAGTTATTAACGATAAACTTATATCCGGGAATATACACCTTTGTATGGGGGCTATGGGAAATATTGGATCAATTGTTATGAGTTTGAACATACTTGATCCCTGGCACAAAAAATATTGTCTGACAAAATTCATCGAAATATCTTTGGTAGTTTCTGAGAAAACTACTTAAGAATTGGAAAAAAAAAACGTTATTTTTTTCGAGGTAGTCTGAAATTTTTAATCATAACTTTTTACGTCGTGAACCGCTTTTACTGATTTTCAATATCAAACTGGACCGGATAATAAAGAATGTTTTGGGTGAGTTTCGTGAATATATATTGCTTTGTTTTAACGTGAGCGTGTTTTACACACGCTGTCCATCTGTGTGTGTAAAACACGCTAACGTGAGCTTGAGGAAGAGAATGTTTAATACACCAAATCCGAATAAATACACCTATAGGACTAATTTCGGGCCTGTTGTGATCTTAATGAAATGCAATGACCTTTTTCCGTTCACTTTTTGTTACATTTATAATGCTAAAGAACATGATATATAATTCCCATAGTATATGAGAATTATTATTTAATTAAATCTGCTGAATATTCTCAGAAAATAACTATTTTAAAACAGAATCTTTATTAGATCTTAAATGAATGTCTACGATGCCACATTTGTATGCAGAATAAAAACTACAGAACAAAAACCGCTTCTAAAATAGGGAAAATAATATAATCATATTACATTTTCACTTAAATTCGAATTTTAAATCGGCTGTGGTTCCTTCCTTTAACACCGTAATCACTCATATTTTCCATACAAATCGAGTTTTATATCAAAAATAAAAAAATTAAATTTATTGTTAATCGAGATAACAATAAAAATCTATCAGGTAAATATGCCAATATGCCAAAATTATCTTGATATAAATTCGGCTGCCATTTTTCAAATGCAGCTCAAATATAAAAAAACCATGAAGATATGTATTTGACTACTCATTAGAGTGTCCCGAAAGACAGTACTTTTGCAAACATTAACTAGGTAGACATCTCAAACGATGCATAGAAAGCATTGTTCATATAAAATTTTGATAAACTGATCTAATTAAAGCTCATTTTCAATTTGTAAATTTTTAAGGGATATTTTTGTCCAGAAACTGACTTTAAGTATTAAACAAAATGCAGAAAAATATAATAATTTTTTTATCGTTATAAGCTAAATTTTGACATCTATTAAAAAAAGTATAGTCATTACAGACAGAATAATTTTATTTTAGAAGAAACCCGGGCAACGCCGGGTTCGCGCAGCTAGTTACATATATATTTAGGTAAATATTTGTTATTTTCTACATAAGTTGTAAGAAAAAACATTTAAAAAATTTATAATTCTAAAAACTACTTAATATGTAGTGTAGATGCTATAAAAGTACAACTATAATTAGAATTATCTATCCCTGCATTAATATATATTCGTTCACTTTCATTGCAAAAGCAAGAAACCAGCGACACATACTTTGTGCCAGCGACAACAAACTCCTTCAATGACAGCTCATATGAGACTGAATTGTGTTTTCTATGCGTGTGAGCACTGTTGCCAGATTGGCGATTTATCGATTTTCACTGTCAAAAATGGCTCGTTGACGATTTGACGATTTTAACTCTAAATCAGCGATCGGCAGACATATACTATCACATTTTGCACTTGTATAAGTGTAAGGCGAAAAAACAAGAAATGAGAAATTGTTGTACTCTCATCTTCACAACAAGTCATGCTTAGAAAACTGAAATTTAGAAATAATATTAATCTAAAACAAAACTAATATTTTTTTTAGTTTAAAAGTAGCAAATATTTTTTTGGGCTTATTTGCACATATTTATTTTAAATATTGAAATAGAAATATGAGCTTTTTAACTAAATTTTTAATACAATATATACCTATTAAGGGAAAAGATTTAACATAATTGCATATATATTTTGGTAAATTATTGTAATTTGCTACTTTAGTTGTACAAAAAACAGTTAAAAAAGTTTATAATTCTAAAAACTACTTAATATGTAGTATAGATGCTAAAAAAAGTACAACAATAATTAGAATTATCTATCACTGCATTAATATATTTTCGTTGATTTTCATTGCAAAAGCAAGAAACGAGCGACAACACAACCTCCTTCAATGACAGCTCATATGAGACTGAATTGTGTTTTCTATGTGAGTAGTCTGTGTAAATTTAGTAACGGCCAAAATACACAGTGTATAGGAGTTGCCGATCGTGGCTCTATATTTAACGATTTTTTAAAATAGGATTTTTGTACTAATTTTAATACATTTCATCGTTTTATCTATAATTTAAAAAAAATCGATGTATTTAGAATATCCAATGAAAATGTTAATAAAATTAAACATTATAATGTTTTAGAGTAAGTACATTGATCAAATGATTTACGTAATAACGAACTCAAACATTTTTGAGAATTTCTCTTTTTTGGGCCAGCACTTAGGTGTTATTGGATCCAGAATAATTGGTAGTGGGAAGAAGGATAGAGGGAGCAGTGTTTTTGGACATTTGATTTATAGGAGGAAATTTGTTTTTCATACGAATAATTGAAACATCTAATATATGTACATACATTTACTAGAGATCATATCAAGTTACTTTGCAAGAAAGTAACTTGATATATAAAGTATTTTAATTCATATTTGCCAAATTAAACAGATAATAAACAAATGCATTCGTAATTCAGCTCTGGGTGGAGGAAGATCGTCGTGCGTCGTTGCCATTAAGGGGAATCAGGACGTCCTTGTTGCTCTGCCTTCGAGAGTTTTACGTTTCATACCGCATTGGTCAAATGTGATACGTCGAATAGTTGTACCGAGTTACGGTTTTTTAAAGTGCATGTTGACCATATGCATTTGTGTTAATTTAACCAAGTTTTAATTTTGATTATGGTGGAGAACCAAAAAAAAAAAAAAAAATTCAATTTGATATTCTGTCCAGTCGTACTGGAATAATTGGTATACCAATTATTCCAATATATGGCCTTATAATCTTTCGATTCGGCAAAGAAGCATCTGCAGCTAAGCAAACTTAAAGTACAAACAAACTAAACTAAAATCTATCGAAATTGATAAAAATGACTCGATAGTTAAAATAATTACTATAAAATCGTATAAATACCATCAAACATGTATATTATATACATACATACATGGAAAATAGCTTTGACAATTTAATGACGATTTCGACGATTTCTTATCTGTCAAACTTCCTGTTTGTTTACATTAAGAAAAAATCGCAAAAGTTGTAAACATTTTTAAAAAGTTTAGAAAATTATGTTTTCTGGGTCAATTGTGATTAAATGTCTTTGTTGTCCTCCTCCCGATAAAATAAGAAAACCTTTTGCTCCGGCTTACGTTCCACATCAGATTCAACAATTTTTAGCACAACCAATTACTTTTCACAAAAAGCACGTTTTATTCGCAAAATTTGTCTTCCCAATAGTTATAGTTATGATTTTCAGGCATTCCACTTTTAATTAATTTAGTATTAATAGTTAAAATTTAAAATATTTGCTAAAAACTCGTATTTATACCCTACACCACTTTAGTGGGGAGGGTATATTGGATTTGTGCTGATGTTTGTAACATACATAAAATATTCGTCCTAGACCCACCTTAAAGTATACCAATCGGCTTAGAATCGTTTTCTGAGTCGATTAAGCTATGTCCGTCCGTCTGGCTGTCCATGTAAACTTTGTGCGCAAGGTAAAGGTCGCAATTTTGAAGATAATTGGATGAAATTTGGCACGCACGTTTTATTTGACCCAAGGACGAAGCCTATTGAAAATGGTTAAAATCGGTCCATTATTTCACCTAGCCCCCATAGAACAGAAGCCCCCGAAAAGGGCTTCTGAGCTCATAATTATGTTAAATGTACAGATATATCGATAAAATACGGCACAACTAAGTTTTATAGAAGTCTTGATGACCCTGCCAAATTTCATAAAGATCGGGCCCCATTTGACCCTAGCTCCCATACAAAGTCCCCTTCAGAAAATTACTTCAATGTCCCAAATTAACTTATAAACACAAATATCGCGATGAAATTCAGCACAATAAAATATTATGTAAATATAAATATATTCACAAAATTTTTATCGGGCTTCGTCCATATTTGCCCCTAGCCTCATATAAAGCCTCTTTCAGTTGTATTGTTGTATTTGTTGTAGCGACGAGGCTAGCTTATTAAGTGTACACTGGTTTAGACCATTGGCGGCCAAACATGCCCCTGCGGGCATTGTGTTATTCTCACTCATACACATGCAATACGAATGTTCTCAGCAACAAAACAAACTATACACAAAACAAAAACAATTTAATTTAGTTGCTCTCTTTATGATATGATACACAGAGAATATTTTCAAAAGCCGTTACAAATAAATGTTTGTATAAAATTTATAAATACTTTTGATAGATAGATTTATTATGTAAATAATTATTTACAATTATATTTGTATTGTCATTTATTCAAGCAATTAATTTTATCGATTAACGGTTAATCATTTGAACACTTATACATACATACATATGTACATAAATACATCAACATATTCATTAATACATTCTTACATCAATATATGTATCCATACATCGTTTCGTCAATACATACATACATCGATGTATACATTCCCTCTGTTGTTCATTTATAATACAAATAATATGAATAACATAAATAAGTACAAACATATAATTTTTTTCAGTGCAAAGCACACATATTTTCATTTACGTTCTCTTTTATATTTTACACTACAACATATCCATTTTAAAAATTCTCTTTCTGGCCACCAATGGTTTATACCACACAGAAAAAAATATGCACATTTTTTTTCTTAACAATCGTTTGCTTAAATTTAATTTCGATTTTTATAAAAATTTTTATTTGGTTTTATAACGAATTTGTTTGATTTTCACGCAGAAGGAAAATATTTTCTAACAAACACTTTATTGAAATAAATTTAATTTTCAGTAAATATTTTTACTGGTTCAATAAATGTTTTTGTTTGAGTTTTATTTATATGTCAGCATATGGAATACAACAATAAAACTAGTTTTGGAATGTACTAAAATGAATTGATATAATTCTTACTTGGTTTATAACATTTAATGTATAAGTGTTTCAGTTTTCACAGTACAAATAATAGTTTCTAGAATGTGAAATAAATTTGTTGTAAGTATATAAGTACTTTTTTCTACAAATTTTAATTTTATAGAATTAGTAAAATTTTTGTTAAAATTCAATATATATTTTTTTAACAAAATTTTTATAGATTCAATAAAAAATTTTGCTTATTATTATTGCCAAAATACAATAAATAATTTAACTGTTTCAGATAACCTATTTGCTTGAATTTCAGTACAAATACTAATAACTTGTGTTATTGTTTCAGTAAAATAATTGTTTGGAAATAATGCGATTATTTATTAATGTTTTTCGTAAATAGTATATTATTTTAATAAGAAAAATCCTGAAATTTTTTCAATAAAGAATTTACGAATTTGAGTACTTGATTTTACGAATTTCGTGATAGGTCCTATTTTAGTTAAAAAAATACTTGGCTTTATGAATTTTTTGTTTGATTTTGAATTTCATTTTTTTCTGTGCAGAGTTTAAATATTAGTAGATGCTTTTATATTTTTATTTTTGACTTTGCAATAAATATGCATTTACCTCATATTTAAAAATATGCATATTTAAATATTTAAATATTTCTAGTATTTTTGCTAAAAATATTTACCTATACAAACTATTGCATATTACAGCTTACAGACAAATATAAAATGTTTTCACTTACAATATATTACGCAGCAACTCGCTAACATATTTATAATATATATTTCATATGGCTTGCCTATAATATTAAAATAGTTTCCTACACAAATTATTCGCAGTCAACAATATTGAAGCCATGCGAGCAGTAATATACGAACATGAAATGTACGCAAGCAGAGCATATATGTGCCGACGAAAACACGAAACAAAACGATAGTCGCGACTATCAGGTTACAATATTTTTACTATCAAACTTAAATATTATTTACTATAGGAAATGACTTATGGTCTAAAATTTAACATTTCATGTTGAACTTGAGAAATTATAAAATGTGAAAAATGTATGCAAGATATAACCAAATTTTATTTAGAAAATAATTGAAAACGTTTATATCTATGTATGTTTTATGTATATTATGGGAAAAATGTATGCATGAAATAACCAAATTTTAATTAGAAAATTTTTGAATTGAATTATTGAATGTATGTATTTATTAAATTTATGTTTAATTTTTATGTGGAGTATTAGAAATAATTAGAATTAGAAATAATAGAAATAATTAGAAAAAAATTATATAAATACTTAGAGGATCATATGAATGTAAAAATATATTCAAATATGTATATATGTAAAAAATTTTTTTACAGGCTATATTTAAACATATTGTTTGTAACAGGATGACAATAAGTTTGTAAACAGGTAGTAATGCATTAGTAGTGTCTATGAAATGATCAATAATGAAGGAAATTATAGGTATTTTAGAAATTTGTAACAGGATGGCAAAAAATTAAAAACATAAAAAGTTGTTTTTGTAATTTTACATTGTGAAAGGTTAAAACAACAAAAATGTATGAGTGTATTACATACATATACAAGTATGTTTTTCATATGCATGTGTCACATTTCTATAAATTATTATTACATACACTCAATTATCTTACAATAATGAATGAACAGGCGCGAAGAAAAAAATATATAGGTGTTAATAAATTTGCATATGCCATTGCCAACCTTTTGAATTTGCATGAGAGAGACTAAATAATAATGATATTTCTTTCCTCTTCTCCCCACCACAAATTCAAGTAAAGCAAAAAAAAGGATCTTGCGTAAACCATCGTTAAGGAATGTGCGTAAAATGATAAAGTAGGAAAGAGAAGTTCTACTACAGGTCATTTTTATGACGAATGTATTTTTGCATCACACGTACATATCTTCTTCCCTCCACCAATTCAGGGAAAAAATGACCTATCGTAATCCACCGTTATGGAATGTGCGTGAAAAGTAGGAAAGAAAAGTGCTGTTACAGGTCATTTTTATGACGAATGTGTTTTTTGTTATTGTTTCACACATACTTACATACATACATATGTATGTATATACAAAACCAGATATAAATGGTGTTGCATATTTGAATATATTTTTACCTTCATATGATCCTCTAAGTATTTATATAATTTTTTTCTAATTATATTACAATCAATACAAATACATACATTTTAATACTCCACATAAAAATTAAACATAAATTTAATAAATACATACATTCAATAATTCAATTCAAAAATTTTCTAATTAAAATTTGGTTATTTTATGCATACATTTTTCCCATAATATACATAAAACATACATAGATATAAACGTTTTAAATTATTTTCTAAATAAAATTTGGTTATATCTTGCATACATTTTTCACATTTTATAATTTTTCAAGTTCAACATGAAATGTTAAATTTTAGACCATAAGTCATTTCCTATAGTAAATAATATTTAAGTTTGATAGTAAAAATATTGTAACCTGATAGTCGCGACTATCGTTTTGTTTCGTGTTTTCGTCGGCACATATATGCTCTGCTTGCGTACATTTCATGTTCGTATATTACTGCTTGTATGGCTTCAATATTGTTGACTTCGAATAATTTGTGTAGGAAAATATTTTAATATTATAGGCAAGCCATATGAAATATATGTGGGTATTATAAATATGTTAGCGAGTTGCTGCGTAATATATTGTATGTGAAAACATTTTATATTTGTCTGTAAGCTGTAATATGCAATAGTTTGTATGGGTAAATATTTTTAGCAAAAATACTAGAAATATTTCGAATGGGAGCAATTAAATATATTATATTCATAAAATATATTTATATTTTAATATTACATACGTATGCATAGGAGAAAATATGCATTTTGGTTACTAATATATTAGTAATTTTAATCACTGGTTTATACCAACAATATTTTGCAATATCATATTACTTGTGGTATAATGTAAAAGTAGCTTAATAACGTCACAGTGGACACTTTTACCAAAAAATTAATTTTTTCCGCTTTAGGAATTTTGGTATTTGTATACAGAAAATGAGAAAAATGGTTACAGTGTTATTTTAGAAAGATTTAGATCTACACTATCGGACAAAAAAAAGTGCAAAAGTACTCATGTTATATTCTTTCAAAGAAAAATCTATTAAATGCTTATTGAATATGGAAAATTTTTTCAAAATAATTTTGTTAATATATGTACAATGCTACAATAAAACTAAATTATTGTACTGAAAACTTTTCTTTATCACATCTAAAATTAAAATTAATTCTCTTTTTTTTCGGACAAAATAAAGTGTAAATTTTATATATCTTTATTTAAATTTCATACATATATCAAGATTTTTTATCTATTTAAGTTCTGATTTGAATATTTGGATCTACTTAAGCAATTTGGTAATTGTTTTCTCCATTATTATTCGCAATTGCGTTCCCTCCCTCCCCATTGCTTTCACCATAAATAGCCCTTTTCGCACAAAAGACGTAACCGACAAAAACAAAATTTTACATGAGAGCATTTTTTTAAATTATCTTTGAAGTGGGACATAGCATTACTTCAAAACTCCGTTAATAAATATAATTACATCTGAAATATAGGATACAGTTTGTTTCGATTTTATATTTACGCTAATCCGATTTTTTTGTCGCTTACGTCTTTTTGCTGAGACAAATTTTTAACAATGTTGAGGCGTTTACGTCTAAATTCTCTGTATAAAAAAATGAGTTTTTGTGTATATCTGTATATAATATGTATATATCTGAAATTTAAGAGTGCAATAAATATTTTTATTATAAGATTTTAAGATCATCTAGCGAAATCTGTATATCAGTCTGTTTGTTGAACGTTAGAGTGATGAAATTCTCCAAAAATGCTCATTGATGACAATATTGTTTGGTGTTAAAAATAAGCAAAATTGGTTCATGATTTCACCTATCCCCCATACAAGTGCTCCACCGGAATATAGTTAAAACAATAATAAACATGTTGTTTATGTAGCAATAAACATGTTGTTTATGTACCAATTAAGTTTTGCAGAAGTCAGATTTGTATACCCGTAAATTACGTTGGGAAGTATGACAGATGTCAGGCAATATTTGACCCTAGCCTCCATATGTGGATCCTTTAAGAAAATTACTTTATGACCATAGCTGACATAAAAATATCAGTATAGCAACGAAATTTAATATATGATGATGTTTTAGGATGGGTTCATATGCCCCTCATACAGAAAATATTTTTACAGTTAATAAATCTTTCAAAAATTAAGGAAGTATGATAAAATTCAACAAAAATGATTTGTTTTCGAAACTAATCACTATTTTAAATTCTACAGGCCTCGGTCCACAATTGATCAAATCCCTCGTTTTCCGAAATCCACAAACTTACAACCAAATATAAGAATTGGTTAAATGATAATAATATAAATGCAATTATTAATTAGAATGAACTAAATTCATAAAAAGTTATAGAAAATTATAAATTGCAATGGCATAGTGATAATTACGTGAATTTATAACAATTATTCTCAGATATGTGGCATTTCATTCACAAACAAACTTAATACGTTAATTTGTTCAAAACTTTTCTATAAATTTAATATATTTTAAATGAAAATTTACACGTAACCGACACCTTGCTGTTACAAAATTCATAAATAGAAAATAAATGTGTACACAATGTGTAAATGTTCCTACAGTAATGTTATTTTTTAACTTTTAATATCTTGGCTGCAATATGCTCACATAGTGTTCACTAGAGCTTTTTAAATAAATTTCCCATACGAATTTTCAAATGTCGACAATGAGTGTGAGCCCTTCAATATACAAAATTTTAAAAACAATACCCCAGGTTTTAAACATTATGGTGAGGGGCTATCGGTATTGGTAAATTATTCAGCTTTAGAAGCGGGAATTTTTGTGAAAATGGAGTATGATGTAGTTGATTCATCTTTATTAAAGTTGCCATAATTTTTACAATCACTCAGAAAAAATTCTTCAAATATTTTTTTTTTACTTATTTAATGATAATTTTTCTTGACAGGTTTTTAAATTAAAATAAATATTAAATATCAAACATTCTCGTTTGCAAAAATAATTTCAGCAAACAAGAACTTATTTTTATGGTTAACATCAGAGATTTCTCTATGTGTAACTCAATCAAAAAAACCTCCAAGCTCTTATTCTCTTAGTTTGGAAGCAGTGTGACCAGGTCTCAAAAAATTTTGCGGCTAAATCCCATCCAAAGTAATGTTAGAAAAAATGCTAAATTGATTTTAAAATGCCAAAAAAATGCAAAAAATTTTTAAGTGTTTTCATGAACAATTCATATTAATTTGTAACTGTAATTCATTGTAATTTGTAACAAGTAAGAAAGTATATTCTGCCGTGGTTGACCATATGATAAACTACCCCAGTTATGAGTATAAAACAATGGTGGCCAAACTTATACACACGCAATACAAATATTCTCAGCAACAAAACAAACTATACACAAAAGAAAAACAATTTAATTTAGTTGTTCTCTTTATAATGATACACAGAGAATATTTTCAAAAGCAACAAATGAATGTATGAATACTTTTTATAGAAAGATTTATTAGACATATAATTATTTCTAATTATATTTGTATTTTCATTTGTTGAAGCAATTGATCGCCTCAATTGTATCGATTAAACGATCGACGGTTAATCATTTGAATACCTACATATACATACATACATACATACATACATACATACATACATACATACATACATACATACATACATACATACATACATACATACATACATACATACATACATACATACATACATACATACATACATACATACATACATACATACATACATACATACATACATACATACATACATACATTTTTCCGTTATTCATTTATAATACTAATATGTAATATGAATAACACAAATAAGTACAGACATATAATTTTTTCAGTGAAAAGCACACATATTTTCATTTATGTTCTCTTTTATATTTTACACTACAACATATGCGCATAGCTGCCAGATTTGACGATTTATCGTCATTTTAACGATTCTTCGCTTCAAAAATAGCAAAGTGACGATTTGACGATTTTTTCCTTGAAACTGACGATTTTTGAAAAATTAAAAAAATTAAAGATTTTATTTTTTTTTTTGTTTTACAGTGAAAAAAAGGAAATTAATATTAAACTTGGAATTCAGTAAAAATAGAATTTATATTATAATGAAAACTAGAAGTTAAATTCTATTATAAAACATTCTAAGTCGAAAAAGTGTGTTTTGAGTTTTAAGCTCTCAAAGCTTAAACATATTTTACATCTAAATGTGTATGCTATGTACATTATTTCTTATAACTTTTGAAGAGATCGACAGATCTGAACCAAATTTTCACACTGTATAAGTTAAATGCAGTACAAACAAGTTTTGTAAAAGAACTAAATTTTACGAAGAAATCTCACCAAGTTTATTCTTTTTATATCTACCCAGCAAAAAATAGTGCATCCTCTGAAGCAGATTTGTAAGGCAGAGAGCAGTTGTTACTGCTTCCACTTGTTATAAAAGAATATATGATTTTTATATGGGATTCCTCTCGTAGAGGCTCTGCCTAAGGAATCCAAAATGTGCATATTTCATATTGTTGAAATTGCGCTAATTTCAGTGAATTAATATTATTTTTCAACACTGAACATTGATTTAAATTTAGAAAGATGCAAAAATTAAGTGATTTTAGAGCTGTTGAGAAGCAAATTTCTACACCACAAACAATAATTGCTGAATTTATGCCTTCCAAAATCTTTTTTGTAAGGCAATAATTTTAAGATGCATTAGAAGAAGGAGTTAAAGATGCAGTAGTTATATTTATTGCTTCCAAATCAAGAATATTTTTTGTTGGATAAGTACTTGTTTACAGAAAACTTTAAAAAATGTTACAAACAGTTTTATGCTTAAAAAGATTAAAATATTATTTGTACACCAAAACAAGCAATATTTTGATGTAACAAACTTTGAGAAATTTAAGGAAAAAGATGAACAAGTTTCTATACCTAAAAACTATATGTGAACACTATGTAATTTTAGCAGTATTTATGTTTGATATTTTTAAAAATGCCAGAACATTGAAAACATTATGAGAACATTAGAAAAGAATTAACATTACTGTCGAATATTCTTCAAAACTCAAAGTTTATTGAATCTTGAGCAATAATATTCCGTATTTTTCGAATTTTACATAAATATGTATTAATATAATATATTTTTAAATATATTTCATCTTAAAATATTACAATATTTTTAATATTTTATAAAAATTTTAAGCTTTTCATATTCTCCGATTTTTTTACGATTTCTTAAAACCAAAATGACGATTATTTAAAAATTTATCGGGAAATTGACGATTTTTTCAAAAATTCATCTGGCAGCCCTGCATATGCGCTTTAAACATTCTCTTTCTGACAACCATTGGTACAAAATGTGATTTATTTTTCGTAATAAAGCATTTATGTATGTTGAAATGTACCTTCTGAGAAAGGCTTTATACAATTGTATATGTATGGGGGCTAGATAAAAGAAAGGACGGACTTTAAATATTTTTAGAAGGTTTTGTTATTGGACCAAAAAATCAAATTGTTTTGAAATTTTCAACCTGTACCAGACGGTCACTTACAAGACTTAATCGATTAAGAAAATGATTCTTAGCCGACTAGTATACTCAAACGTAGTATAGTGGTGTAAATTTAGCAATTATATAATGTCTCTAACTTAAAAATATATATAAATGCAAAAATTACATTAAATCTCTATTAATTACACAATTGCTCATAATATCAAACCTATATGGGTTTTTGGAAGGAAAATTTTAATATTTCGAGTTTTAGTTTTTTTATATAAACATTTTCACTTGTCTTCGTCAAAACACTTTAAAAATGGTTTTCATGTCACAAAAATATTGAAAATTCCGTTAAAATTATCTTAAATCTCGGTGAATTAGTGTTTATAAACCGGTTAACCGAAGAACCGGTTTTTATTGCATATTTCGGTTTTTCGCAAACCGGTTTTTTAAAACATTGGTTTTCGGTTAACCGGGTTATCCGGTTTTTAAGTCTCGGTTAACCGATTTCAAAAAAATCTAATTTTTAGTACAAAATTGTATGTTTTCTTTGATTTTTTATTGTGATTTTTAAAAATTTTGGATAGTTGGATAGTTAAACAAATGTTAGGAAATGTTAAACATATACTATGCATATAAAATGGAGATTTACAATTTCAGACAATCAGGATATTAGTAAAAAGTTGGCATTTAAACCAATAAAAAGTTAAGTATTTAAACAAATTCCAACCATTATATGAAGAAATTTGTTACTTATTAAGACGAATAAATAACGTTGATTATAAAATGCACTTCCTTGTTTACTGCGTGAGTATAATAAAAATCGAGAAGTTTGTCAAACGTTCTCAAAACGGATTTTATTTATCGAAACATAAGGGTAATTGTCGCTGTCCGAGAATTTATGCTGCTGGGGTTTTTCACAAACTGTAATGGCGCTTAGGTTGATTATCAGGAAGTAAGTAATGACACCTGTCAATATTCCTAAGTGTCATTCACAATAATTTGAACAACCACAGGCGTAGCGAGCGGAGGGTGGTCACAATTAAAGCAGTGGCTCAATGTCTATGTCGAGACAGTCGTCGTCTACTTCCGTTCCCGATGAATCGTCGCGAGCCTGAACACTATTTATACTAGTGTTGGACATAAAATTTTTTATTGATATCGATGCATTACTATATATTCAAAGGCCAATTTATTCCTCCCATGGCAACTTCCATATACCTGACGAATCAATAATAACTTCGGATCTGTATAAGTTTGCTTTCTTATGATATATTAATGTACATATTTATACTAAAAAGTGCAAATATCTTATTAAGTAATTCATAATATTTCGCAAAATGAAATTTTTCAACTAAATATTATAATATTTTAAAGATTTCCAAACATTTTGGTTAACCGGTTTAACCAAAAGTCGGTTTTTTATAAACACTACGGTGAATAGATGTCAGGTTTATAACTCATACTTCCAAGATTTTTTCGGAAAAAATATAAATGAGAATGTATGAAATGATATTATATATTCAAATCAGTAAGTTTGTAATTGTGGAAGAAATTGTCAATAATATTTAAAAAATTTTTTTAATTAAAAAAAGTGACAAAAATTTGGTAAAAATAACAAGTAATAGCGTTATATTCGGCTATGCCAAATATATACAATATATTATATTCTCAATACCGATTCTCATAAAATTTGGTAGGGCGATTTTGACTCATATGAAACTTTTTTATGTCGAATTTCATCGCTATACTCGTACTTTTAAAAAAGATATGCCCGTTAAAGCTGTTTTTCGAGGGTCCACTTGTATGGGGGCTATCCGAAACCGTTAACCGATATTGCTCATTTTCAATACGAAACAAACCTTATCTATAGAGAACATTTGTGGAAACCATCTATCTCATTCCGTTCGGACTCTATCGTGCTTGCAACAGACAGACAGACGGCCAGACGACGGACATGGCTAGATCGTCGTAGAATTTAATAAGGACCCAGAATATATATACTTTTGTGGGTCTATGACCAAAATTTCGATGTGTTACAAACGGAATGACAAAATCAATATACCCCCATCTTTTTTGATGGTGGGTATAAAAAGAATAGAAAGTAGGATAAGAAAGTCCTAATTTTATATTATTGATTTTTTTCAATACTCATTTTCAATATATTAACAAGAACTCCTGAAGGATGATAAAAATTAAAAACTCTTTATCTCAAAATTTTGGCGTATAGGAAAAAAATAAAATTTGTTAGTTAACCATCATACATACATAGCTTTTTCCAAAATTATATGTTTCATTCCATGAGCAAACAAAAAGTATTAGTTTGTAAAGTAGAGTTATTAAAACAAGTAGGAAAGTATAGTCGGGCATGGCCGATCATATGAGTATGTTAAAAATATGGATTATTTTTAATAACAAAGCATTTAAGTTGTTTACCTTAATTCCAAAATATTTTAACAATTTGTAGAAAAAGTGATTTTCTAAAAGAGGGGTTATATGCGGGCAAGGGTAAATATGGGCCTATCCTTATAACATGGCTTTACGTCTACATTAGAGTTATGTATGATGGATTTCATCGAGATACTAGTGTTTATTAGTGAATTATTGACCTTCAAGCATTTTCTGAAGGGGACTTTGTATGGGGGTCAAATAAAGTCCGATAATTTCGAAAATCGATAGTATTATTAAGACGTATATAGTAATAAGTTTTGCCTATTTTTTTAGAGATACGACAATATTTAACATAATTATAAACTCAAAAGCCCTTTTCGGGGGGTAGGGTTGGATGGGGGCTAGGTGAAATAATGGACCGATTTCAACCATATTCAATATTTTCGTCGTTGGGCCGAAAAACACGTATGGTCCAAATTTCATCAAAATATCTTGACTTAATCGGCTTAATCGACTCAGAAAGTGATTCTGAGTCGATCGGTATACTTTTTTGTGTCATCAGCATAAACGTAAACATAAACACTGAATGTATTTGTGAAAATATATGAAATCTCTTGAATTATTTCTATCACCTCGAATTTAAAAAAGCATTGGGTTCCAGAAAAATATTTTAGAATACAACATTTTAAAGTATTCACTTGTAACAAATTCTACTTTTATGTGAAATCGTAATTTTTAGGTTATTTATCATCATGAAACTTTTTGCTTTATTTTGAATCACAGTGTAAATTATCACATTTCTCATATTTCTTGCTGCCTGTGTTTGGGTAGACATTTAATTTTAATTTTTCCCGGTTAAACCTATTACCAATATAAATCTTTTCTGGTCATCTGGGAACATTTATAGAACAAAATACATATGTAATACAATTTATGTTTGCAAAAATTTGTCTTTTTTTGTTTATATACTAAAATTTTAAAAAAAGCTAAAAATGCTAAAAATATTTTATAAAAATGCTAAATAAAATGCCAAATTCTAAATTAAAATTGTACAGCTAAATCGAAATAAAAAATGCTAAAACGTGTGAATGAAGAAAAACTAGAGGGCTCATTTGAGAGCTCGCTGCGTATGTACGATCTAAATACAAATTGTGATGTAATAACTTCGAAATATTTAGTATAATTCCCTGCGATTGTTTCAATATTTGATTCTAAGTTTGCTTTGAAAAATCATCCTTAAAAATCCGGGCCTATATAGCAAAAAAAAAAAAATGGTCTATTCGACGGGTTGAGAACCGAGTCGCTCACCCTAAGTACTTATATGTAAACAAGAGAGGAAAAAGTGAATTAAGCACAATATATGTATGTATAAATTAATATAACTAACATACGATTGTAATTTTCTTTTTCAACACCTTGTTTATACATCGTTCCTTATTATTAGGTATTTCGCTTTTTTCAATACATACTAAATATTTTTTTATGGAGATTGTATAAATTGTACATTATGGAGAGTTACCAAAGCTTAAAAAATGTTAAGCATTTTTTTTGTTTTATTTCATAAACGGAAAGAGAAATTTATATCTTATATTTTTAAGACTAATTACGACTGTTTAAGGCTAATAGAAAATATTTATGTATATAAATTTACATATGTATGTAAGTAGAAATCCATACATACATACATAAAATACATTCATAAAGATATTTTCGAATGTACTATCTGAAGTAGGCTTGCCAGATTTGAAATCAACAAAAAACGTACATCGCAGTTAAAATAGCAGTACTATTGAATAAAAAAAAGTACAATTGTTTATTTTCAAAAAATTAGTTAAATTGTTCTAAAAACGCTAGATTGACATTGGTTGTTATGATTTTTCACAACAAACTCATTTAAAACTAATTTATGACAAAAATGTATCAAAATTTTTTGATATTATTGTGCTAGTCATTTATATTTTTTTCTTTAGAAAATGTCAAATTGACCAAATTTTTGTTTGTGTGTGAACATACATGTGTTTGATATCTTTTTCTAGAGAAAAAATATCCAGTAAAATAAAAAGTTCTCTATTTCTAACTGTTGAAAAACGTTAAAATTTCTACTCTGTTATTCGAATTTGCGTTTTAAATCTATTATTGTATAAATTATTTTTTATTTAAAACATATCAATTATTACTTTCTTCCAATATATATAAATTTACATATGTGTGTTTGTTTGGACTGAGCCGATTTCTTAAAATTTTCACAGTGTCTTCCGGTATGTCTGGAAGGAACTATAGGCTGTTTTTTGTTTTGGAAATTCAAGTAGGCGAGGTGCCACGAACACGTACATAATATGTATTAAAAGTAGCTGTCCCAAAATTTTGTATGAACAACTTTTACATGCATATGAACACATGTTGACAAAATGGGTAGCCTAGCTTAGTGGGCGTGGCATATCTCATATAAACAAATCTTACATTAGTATGTATATTTGAAAAAGTATAACAGCTAGAGTTCTCTCGAAACCTCTTCAGTATCAACATGAATATTTAGGACAAATAATTGGCGGACTAGCAATATGGGCCGTGGCACCCCCCATAGGAACATATTAAAAATCGAGAGATATGGGTGGACTTTCATAAGGGGGGCTTAATAAATTAGTGGACTTGATTTTAGGGGCGGGTACCTTCCATATGAATTGTGAACATTTGGGTAATAAATTGGTTGGCATATCTGGGAAACTGTTATAGCTATAATCTTCAAAAATCGTAAAGTCTGATTTTTATTAATATTGATTTTTGGGTAGCAAAGGGTATAGCTAGTATTACTATAAAATACCTCTTATAGATTCTCATTCAATCAAAAAATTTATGTGTTCAATATTAAAAAAATTTCAAAAAGTTTAATTTGATGTACGAAAATGTACCAAAAAGTTCCTTCTAGTAGATTCTCATTCACACATGACCCATTATGTGTCGCGGTTCTCCACAGTGGAAAATAAAAATTTTTGTTTTTATAACATTTTTAAATATTTTAAACAGTTCTCTCTTAAAGAATTTTATTTACCCGAATTTGATGTACGAAAATGTACCAAAAAGTTCCTTCTAGTAGATTCTCATTCACACATGACCCATCATGTGTCATGTGTCGCGGTTCTCCACAGTGGAAAATAAAAATTTATGTTTTTATAATATTTTTAAATATTTTAAACAGTTCTCTCTTAAAGAATTTTATTTACCCGAATTTGGTCCTATATAGGCCTCATTACCCGGGTTCCAAAATATCACATCAACAGCTTATTTTGTGTGAGTAAATTAACATTTTTTTAAATTTTATAAAATTTTACTCAATGGTTTGAAGAAAAACAAATTTCCCGTTTTTACCCATTATGGTACTTTCTTTCTCCCCAGTGAAATAGCAAACATTTTATTTAAATAAATATTGCAGTGTCAGTCCATAATTAAATAAGTATACGTCAATAAATACAAAAAGTTTTCCTAATGTGCTAAGAAAGTACAGTATTCTCCCAATTACTCCCAAAACAGGTGTCCGATGATTTTTAAAGGTGTGGCCGATGTACATATGTATGTTAAAATTTATTAATATGTTTATTAGTTAAAAAGTTATAAAGGGCCAAAAAGCTACTTTGTTACACATTTTCACCCCTTAAAAGTACGAGAGTAGATATAGATGCATTTAAAATTTTTCTTGCATCACTAATAATGTGTAAGATAATTAAGAAAACCTGTTTTACCCGTTTATTCCCTTTTTACCTATAAATATAAAAATATTCAAAAATCTCTCCTTAGTGGATCTACATATCCAAAAAACATCTACTGTCAAAATTTCATGATTCTAGGTTTAGCCGTTTCAGTAATGCGACTTTTTTATATATGTAATATTTATATAGATAGATAAGAGATGGATAAATTAATATTCAAAAAATTTTCCACTTGAATATTATATCTCAAACTACAGCATCATGAAATTTGTAATAATAACAAATGTATGTAAGTACATTTTTTTTTGATTCAAAGCTCAGGTATTGAATAGAATGAGTTCCGTCCTCAACAACGATTTATTTTCCAATTTAATGCTTTACATCAGCACCTTCAAGCGAAAAATTATATTTGAATCGATTTTAAAAATTTAAGCATAATATTCAGTAAAACGACATGTCAAAATTTATAGTATAATAGTGTATGTAGATACAAAATGCTATGAAAAATACGGATGGAAAATTTTTTGAAATTTTTTTAAAATTTTTGGAAAAATTGCAAAATAATTAAATTTTTTCATTTTAGTAGAGTTTTATTTTTGTTTAAACACAAAAATAAGTGATAATAGAAATAAAATTCGATTTAAAATTAAAATTTATGTTTTTTCTTTGATTTTTTTCAAATTGATGTTTTATTTTAGTTAAAATATGATATTGTAGTAACAAAAATATTTTCTATTTGATTTTTTTGATAATCATACCAATTTTCATTTTATATTGTTTTGGCAGTATGAAATAAAAATCTAACGAGTTAAAAAGCCCCTTTTCACACAGAATACGAACCTGGGATTCTTTCGCTGTCATACTCACAGCACTACTGCTTAGTTAGACCTGGCCCACACTGGCAAACTTTTGTTGAGAAACTTTTTCTTAATTCTCTTTTGAAGTTTCCTTAATGTCTACACATAGAAACTTTTGTTTTATAAAGTACGTATTAATTGCAAATAAAACGGCAAAACTCAAAATAAACTACATGCGTATCTAATTATATGAAAGTCATTATAAGAGTACTTAAATGTAATACAGACGGTAAGTAGTAGTAACTGAAAAATATGTGGTTATGTAAGTACAAGCCATTAACCAGTTTTTCCTGGGTACTTATGTAATTTACTGGAATTATTTTCTTAACCACAACCTGCTCATTGATTACAACGAACAGTAGAGGGATATACATATGTACGTGGCAAAAAAGACTTTGATTCTAAGCCGATATTAAGGTATGAAGAATGTTATTGTGTGTGACATTGGAGCCATTGCCAAATAAATGTTTTCTATTGGCAACACGGTGCATTAAAAGAACATACTATGCAGTTAAAATAAGATCTGACCACTTTTGATATAACAATCTGACAACAATGTAATTGACAATTGTTTGTTGTTTGGCAATTGTCTGGCAATGAAATTGTAATTGTAATGAACCGTGTGAACTGACAATTTACTTGTTGCTAACAACTGCCAGATCTTCCAACATTGTAAGATCTGACAACCGTGTATACACAGCTTTAATAAAGAATATTATAAATGTTTGATTTGTGAGAATTTAAAATTTTCTAATGGACTTATCCCAAGCACACTTCTTCGCACGATTGAATTCAACAGTAGAATACTTTTGAGACCTTTTGTTTTAATTTATTATAACTATTTGAAAGAGTAAAATTTTCTATATTTGACAACTTTTTATTACTAATTTAAAAAACATAATTACATATTTTGTGTTTAACTACTAAATGTAAGCACAATATGTGTAATTTTAATTTAAAAATGTTTATTATATTATAAACATCCCAGCAAAATCTTTACATACCTGGTAAGCCAGAAAGTAATATTGGAAACAAGTAGAAACTACTTTTGGGGGGAATAACTACTTATTTTTGTTCGACGTTGACCAACAAATATGTAGTTACCTAAAACAACTAAGTATGTGGTTACTAATTTACTTTGAGAAACTCTGCGAATAATGGGTTATTTATTGTTAAGGAATAATTATTTATAAATCTACATACTAAAAACATATTCTGATCGTAATTACAAAAATAAAAATAAAATTTTCCTCAGCCGGGATTTGAACCCATGCGTTCAGTTATTGTCAGCGTTTCTTACTCCAGCTATTTATTCAATGCTCCATTAACTACTTGCTTTATTGTAACTTTATGAACAGTTTTACAAAATTATAAATCATTGTCATTTCGAAAAAAAAAAATAATTGGAATCAAGCAGGGCTCGAACCACCAACCTCTTGTTTGTTAAATAGATGCGCTAGACAATTGGGTTATAACATTTACAAATTACTTTGCTCTATATCCGTAAGTACATATTCAGATAAATAAAATAATATGGTTGATAATGACTACTCATTACAAAGTAATGTATGAAATAACTACTTTTCTTTACAAAAATTTCAGATTTTTCGCTGGGAATGAATGAAGAATATAAGATTTATCGTATCGAGATAGAATAACAAAATACCGATTTTGTTTGTATGGGTCTTATTTTATTATACATCATTGGATAATTTTCTCTTAAATATAAGGTTTAGTCGAAATGTTAAGAGAACTTAATTTTAATGGTACAATTTTAGTAATAATAAGAAATTAAAAAAGTCCTTTTGCTAACGAAATTTTATACGTTTCAAAAAATTTCCGGCACGGGTTCCCGTTATTCAATTATATTTAGGGAATTGTAAAAGCGGACCAGCAATAGAGGCCTTGATAACCCAGAAAACTAAAAAACGTACATATTAAAAAATGTCGGTTCAGCAATATAGAAATCTGCAATCAGCAATATATATTTGGGAAACTATAAATGTTAGGCTCAAATTTATTTAAAGTATGTAGTTTAATTACTAAAATAAGCGGTTATTACACGTATTACATGCAAGTACTTATTTGAATCTTGTAGGTAACAATATATATAAGTACATATTTAGATCATTACAAGCAACTAATTATTATTGAATTTGAAATAATGAGATAAATATGTACCACTCATTACTTTGTAACTGTAATTCCAAAAAATTTTGCTGGGATGTTTACCAACGTTCAATATACTAGATTTTGTATGTATTTTTTCAGGGAAAGGTACAATGTAATAACTTCCTACAAATATTCTATGCTTAAGTTTAAACATTTTATGTAATTTACACATACTTACACTAAATCTAGTAGATTTCATTTAAAATCTTTTTACAAATCTAGACCGTTTACACTAAGATTTAAGATTTAATTTTTTCTAATATTTCTCGAAATTGTGTTTGATATGAAAGATAAGAAGGAAAAATGATATATTTATTAAAATTTAATTTATAATAAAAAATAGATACATATTTAAATAACATTACCTTTTATTAACTTTTCATTCATGCTTTTCAATTTATTAAAATTTTTTTGAATCACTTTCTGAGTCGATTTAGCTATGTCCGTCTGTGTGTCCATGTAAATCTTGTTTGGCACATACTTTTCTTTTGACCCAAGGACGAAGCCTATCGGTCCATTATTTCGTATAGCACCCATACAACCGTACCCCCCGAATAGGGCTTTTGAGCTTATAAATATGTTAAATGTTCTTGTATCACTTAAAAAATCGGCAAAACTTTGTTTAGTCTTAATGAAACTGCTGATTTTCGTAATATACAAAGTCCCCTTCAGAAAATGACTTGATGATAAAAATTCACTTATAAACACTAATGCCACGATGATATTTTGCATAAAAACTGATGTAGACGTAAATATTTCTACCAAAATTTATGAGGATAGAGCCATATTAATAATTAATAATAATTAAGAAAATCTCTTTTTGTCAACAAATTGTTGAAATATTTTTGAATTAAGGTCAAAATTAAATGCTTTATTACAAATTCTTACTTGTTTTGTTTGTTTTTCTCTTTTTTTCTTGTGCAACGTCGTAGTTTTAGTATTATTTAGAAATAAAACAGAGTTGCATCACTAAAAACTATTAGAGTTTGAGTCGATTTTAATGAAATCTAGTTACGAAGTAGATTTATGTAGTTTTGTATGTGTAATCTAGTTAAAATCAACTAGATTTGGCTCGAAATCCCAAAGTACTAGATTTCGTTGTAGTGTAAATGGGCTACAACTTTACTTAAAATTTCATATATATTATAGTATTAATTTTGCATGCATTTTTAGTATCTTCTTCCTCTATCTTAGTATCTTCTATCTATCTATCTATCTATCTATCTATCTATCTATCTATCTATCTATCTATCTATCTATCTATCTATCTATCTATCTATCTATCTATCTATCTATCTATCTATCTATCTATCTATCTATCTATCTATCTATCTATCTATCTATCTATCTATCTATCTATCTATCTATCTATCTATCTATCTATCTATCTATCTATCTATCTATCTATCTATCTATCTATCTATCTATCTATCTATCTATCTATCTATCTATCTATCTATCTACACAGTGTCTTTGTGTATGCCTGGAAGGAACTATACGCTACTTTTTATCTTGATATTTCAAGTAGCAAAGTGCCACGTCCACAAACAAAGTAAGTATTAAAAGTAGTCTATTTCAGAAAGTGCTACAGCTAGAGTCCTCAAATTTCGTATGGACAATTTTGACGTAGATTTGAACAATTGTGGGCAAAATGGGAGGACTGGGTATTGTGGGCGTGTCACTTCCTATATACAGAAAATCTTGAATTAGTATTTCTGAGATAATATATGTATAATATTGAATTAGTATTTCTGAGATAATATATGTATAAGTTAGATTCCTCAAATTTTATGAGAGTCACTTTAGTAATAATATGGATATTTTAGACAAAAATAGGAGAACTAGCAATAAGTGGGCGAGATACCCCCATGTGAATTAAGTACAAAATTAGTATACCTGAGAAACTATTAGAGCCAGAATACTGAAATTTTGAAAGTACAACTTGGACATCCATGTGAACATTAGTGTAATAAATTGGCCAATTAGCAATAGGGAGCGTGACACCCCCCCATATGAACAAAATAAAAATTTTCGAATATCTGGGAAACTATAGAGATAGAATCATCAAATTTTGCAAGAACAACTTGACACCTATGTGAACTACAATAGGTAGGAGACCTGAACTGTTGTACAAGTAGCTTAAGAATCAATATGAACATTTGGTTTAAAAAATTTTATATGGGGGTTTTAGTGTAGCAAAGCACACTGGGTAAGCTAGTCTACTATATATAAAAAAATTAATATGTGTTTGTTTGTATGTTTATATGTTTGAAGCTTATAGACTACTAAACGGCTGAACTGATTTTCTTGAAATTTGCACAGAGTATTCCTGTATGTCTGGAAGGAACTATAGGCTGCCTTTTGTTTTGGAATTTCAAGTGGGCGAGGAGCCACGCCCATATTAAGAAAATATTAAATCTGTATATCTGAGATAATATAACAGTTAGAGTCCTCAAATTTTGTTGGAGCCACTTTAGTATCAATATGATTATTTAGGACAGAAAGTGGGAGGAGTAGCAGCAGGGGGCGTAGAATCTCCCATATAAATTAAATACAAAAATTCCTTTATCTTGGAAACTTTTACGGTTAGAATCTTAAAATAGTGTACGATGAACTTTAACATTCATGTAAACATGTTGGCGGACCTTTCTTATGAATTAAATAAAAAAAATCGTTTATTTGGAAAACTAATAGAGCTAGATTCTTCAAATTTTGCACGAAAAACTTTAATATTCATCTGAACATTATAGAGAAAAAGGGTGGACTTTAATATAGGGGGGTGGCTTGGAGTCCCCATATGAATTAATTAAGAAAATTCGTATATCTGAAAAACTATTAGAGCTAGAATCTTCAAATTTTATATGAAGAACTTTGACATTCATGTGAACATTTAGAGAATAACGGGCGGAAATTTATATTTATATAAAACAAAAGTATTTCAAGCGGCTTCTTCTAATTTTGAAGTTCGTTATAGAAAAGGAAAATTGTATGAAATTGTACTTGTACTTATTATTATAAACAAATGCTTTTACATACATAAGTACAATGTATAATATAATTATTTATAAAAAAAAACATTTCAATCGTAACGATTTATAAAGTAATTCTCAGTGTTATTCGTGTCAATTTAAAACAACAATATTAGTAGTATTATAATTTTCAATAAAACAACAGGAATCGGATTATTTCCTTTAAACCTTTTCTGTAATAATTGCACGTTGGCAACTCTTGAAACGAGTATCATCAAGAAACCAGAAATGTTTATTCAATACTCAAATCTTGATGAAGTAAAGCAAATATATGTCTTACGAGAGGGGTGGAATGGGTATAAAGTAGCCATTGTGTCTGAGAGAATCAGGAATTATGTATATGGCTGCGTGCTGTCTGGGTAGTTGTTTTTGTTGCATTGTTTATGTTTATGTGTTCCCGTCGTTTAGCTTAAGGGAGCATTGTTATTTAAAAACGTATGGTTGAGAGAGCATTTGTTTGAGTTAATGTGGTTGGTCATAGTGCTTGTTTAACAAATTGTTGTTCTTGTTGTTATTGTTAGTTTTATTCATATTGTTGTCGTCTAAAGGTCTGTGATTTTGTTTAACAACTCGCATGTTGTTGTTATGTGTGATTCGATTGTTGACGGTTTGGCGATTGGTGCTCTTTTTATGGATTTAGATTTGTGTGCGCGTTTATACAATTATGTAGCGAACGGATAAATGTAATCGTCGTCTCATCGTACGTTGTTGTACAATTTCGTTATCGAGTTTAAAAGCGCAATAAATAAATAAATAAAACAACATATTTGCTGATACATGCACGTAAAGTTATGAAAATATCCGACGGAAATTACATACATATGAATTGTTTCAATAGTTCAAATAAAGCAATAAGACAAAAAATTTATTCGATAATAAAATATTAATCCTGTTCGTACATAATTATTGATGAAAATACATATGTATATAGAAATGAAAAAGAAAAGATAATAATTTTTTATAGTGTTCGGTGTTATAATCACAGTTAATAATTAAAATCCAAATAAAAATCTTCGGTATAAAGAAGTGTTTTGAATTTATAAAGACCAAAGAACGTATGTTTTGTTGTACTAATGACCACTACGTGCGAGTGACTGCGTGCGTTTTTATCGTGCGTTTTGGGAACCGCAGGTATGCCTAGACCATCACGTGAATCATATGGCGATCAAAAGCCTCCATATTCATATATATCCCTGACTGCGATGGCTATTTGGAGTTCACCAGAAAAAATGCTACCTTTAAGTGATATTTATAAATTTATAACGGATCGTTTTCCCTACTATCGCAAAAATACACAACGGTGGCAGAATTCATTGCGACATAATCTCAGTTTTAACGATTGTTTTATCAAAGTCCCTAGAAGACCTGATAGGCCGGGAAAAGGGGCTTATTGGGCTTTACATCCGCAAGCATTTGATATGTTTGAAAACGGAAGTTTATTAAGGCGAAGAAAAAGATTTAAACTGCATAAGAACGATAAAGATATATTAAATGAAGAACTTGCTGCTCTTGCAAATCTAAACAGGTTTTTCTTTACAACAACTGGAAATCACAGTGGGACAATAGGAACGACGATGCCGGCTTTAGATGTAACACCGACGTCTTTAATAGCGGACACTAATTTTTACGTGACAAGAATGCAATCAGCAAATATCGCACTACATTCCTCACCAAATTCTGCGATTCAACATATTCATGATGTTATTTCACCGACGGTATTAGTACACCATAATAACCATTCAGTTTCCTCTATGCCTACATCCACTGTAACATCAACGACAATTCTTCCGCATCATCCGTCTCCTTCATCATCCGCTATTGACACAACTATGCAATTTAATAGCTACCGTCCAAAACGGGCATTTACTATCGAAAGTCTTATTACTCCAGATAAAATCAATGATTCGTCTACTGAAGACAGTTTTAATGGCGATGATCGAAACGATGATATAGATGTCGTTGACAATAGCAGCATTCTAGTTGATGATACACACACCATAACCATGATGGCTTCTCCTGATTTGTCAAAAAATTCTACAAATAATAAAAATCCACCGATTGATGATATATACAGACCTTTGCCTCCACTACATACAATAACAGCTGCAGCAAATCTTCCCTTTTTGCAATATACAACTGGTGTCAATGTCACTACATCCCAATCAAATATGCCTCATAGTTACGACAGTCCCGCCTCCCATCCGATGCTAGTGATGACAAATCCAATGAGCAACCTTCATCAGACTTATTATTCAAATATTAGCATACCTATGTCAGTGTCCAATGTTCACCATACAACTGCCGATATCCATCACCATCGCTCCAATTCAACCTTACGAACTGTGTAGCGGCTCAACTCTACTATAGTATTATAAATGGTATATAAAACTTCTAGTTCCTAATATTAAGTGTTTAGTATCAAAAACATTGAATACATGTCACAACTCCAAATGTATGCCTATAAATATATTCTTGGAATTATACATATGAACTTCAAACATGTTTCGAACATTCGATTTTAAGAACATCGCGTACAGCGAACTATCAATATTTTTACATTTAGTATTTTATATAACGAACATAAAACATAATTTAGGAGCAAATGTAAATAAAATCAAGTGAATGGCAAATATGAAAGATGAAATGCAAAAACGCGTAACAACACTTTTCAAAATTTAACAGGAGAGACAAAAAAGAATTAAAACTGTTATAAAAAATAAATTTTCGTACATATATTATATTCCAACAGCAATAAACCCAGAAGTAATTACAATGCTTTTTAGAATTATCTTACTTGTACTTGGAGATAACTAATTTGTTTTTTGTATATTTTATCAGGTGACGATATATCCTTGTTTTCTAATTTTGTAAAATAAAAATTTTAATCAATCTAGAAAATCACTTTTTCAGTGCGAAATTAAGATCGACAAAAAATTAAACTCTTTGAAGTCTAAGGTGGAGCATAGGCATAAATAGGTATATTAGAACAAATTTAAGCGAAAATTAACACTTTGGTTGTTGTATAACACAACTTTTTTCATTTTGGAAGGACTTGCCGGACTCACGAAAGTTTTTTAGAACTAATTTCCAGCATGAGGGTCTTTGCTTCCATGCAGCGGTTGCTACTGCCCGAAATAATAAATCAGTTTTAATACAAATTTTTTCTACCTTCCTGCTGCAATTTTTCATTTTTTTTGTTAAGAAATTACGAAAATTCGTACTTTTAAATACAGTAATTCCTTGCAAACACCTTGGATAACATGATGACAAAAACACATGTATGATAAGGACATCATCCTTTGCGTAGTCCTTTAGTCAAATTTGAAAAATGCTTATAAGGTAGCATCCTAGAAAATATTAAATTACTCAAAACGCGCAATTTCGGGTAAAGTGAAACTAATTCACAACATTTCAGGTTATTCATTTCTTCTCGTTTCTGTAAAATATAACAGTCTTCCAGTTTTTAACAGTGTGACTCTGATTATTTTTAAACTATACTCATTAAAATTTAATAAGAAATTTTTAAATTTCTAGTATTCACCCTGTTTTACACAAGATGATCATGAATTTTTCGACAGATTTTCTCGATGCGAGAATTACAGAAACGGGGCACAGGTTTAACAAACGTGAATATTTTCTTAAAAGCTTTCATAAAGTTAAAATTTTAAAATCAAATTTAATTTTTTCAAGGTTATTTTAAATATTGCCTTTTTCGAAGTGAAAAAATATTATTTCCGACCATTTACATGAATATATATAAACTACTATTTACTTTTTCCAGAATTAACGTTCAAAAATAATGTAAAAATATAGACTCTACAAAATAATTTTTTTAAATATTTTGAAATGATGACTTTGACTGCGTGCAGTAGAACTGTGTTTAGCATTTCACAAAAATGGATTGCGAAATATTGGTGTATTGGTAATAGGATGATATCAAAAAAGAATTTATATTCACTGTTCCAAAATTTTAATTTCGCACAGGAAAACTGGTAGTTTGAACTATAGTGCAATGTTGAAAATCATAATGTTGAAGTTTTGTCTATCATAGAAATGGCTTTCAAATGCGTTCAAAATAAATACTTAACCATTCTTATATCTTATTTCTCCTGTGAGACAACATTTAAGAGTATTTTTGTATTAAATGTAAAAATTTAGATTTTTCGCTACCTTTCTCCTTTATCATTCGGCAAACATTCAAGTCATAACTTCATAAAATATATTCCAACAAACCCCTTATTGATTTTTTATTTTCAATGAATAGTTTAATAATTCACGCAATGTTTTTGTTTGAGTTTTGCTTTTATGACAAGAATACAACAACAAAACATGTTTTGCCATGCTCTTCTTACTCACGGAGCTTAATTTTTCTCATATGTATTGAAAGTTTTTACGCTGAAAAATAAGTTGATATAATTCGCATTTGGTTTGTAACATTAAATGTATATGTAGGTATTTCAGTGTTAATATTGTAAAATAGTTGTGATTCTTTAAAGGATTTTTAAATCTGCTATTTGTTTAAAGAGTTTTAAGTATATTTTCTATTTTTTTTAAACTTTAGTTTTACTTATTCTCTTTTAATTATAGTAATTTTATATATTAAACTAGTATTTTCTTTGGAAATTTTAGTTTCACTGATTTAGTAAAATTTGAATTCAATAAATATTTTTAAATCTTAGTATAAATTTAAATAATTTGTTTTATTCTGGTAATAAAATGCGTAATTGTTTGGAAATGATGCGATTTTTTTAATTATCTGTCAAAAAAATATTCTAATAAGGAAAATTTATTTTTTGGTATTTATTTATCATGTTTACTGATTTTAAATTTAAGTTTTTTCTATGTAGAGATATCTAAACAAATAAAAGATGTATTTTGGGACCCCAGGATTTTTCAGGATTACATAAATTTCATTATTTTATATATGAAAATCTTAAAATTTTCATGTTTGAAAAGAAAATTATTATTATAGAAATGAGATCAAAGCTCTAAAAGAATTCATTCCCTAATTTTTTTTTTTTGAAATTGATTTATATTTTAAAGAATTAACAATTCTTCAAACTCATTCTCTTTGATTTAATTCCTAGAATTAATTCTTAAAGCTTTCGATGTAGTTGAATTAATACTCTAATGAATTAATTCCTATAAAATCTTAAATTCCTTCTGAATGCATTAATTTTGTTTGCATTCAATCTGTTACAAATTGAATTAAAATAAATTTCAACAATTCCTATTGATTTTTAAATTCCCTCTGAATGATATAAATTTAGTTTGAATTCAATCTGTTAGAAATTGAATTTAAAAATTTTTCAACCATTTAATTTGAAATAGATTGAATGAAAGTTTTGTTTTATAATGCAAAAGCATTCTGCATATTAAAAATTTAATTAAATTTTTTTTCTTTCATTCAATTTGTAATAGAGGGAATTAAACAAATATGAATTGAATTCATTCAATTGAATTCATTCCTATAAAGAATGAATTCTCTTAGGAATTAATTCAATGGAATATAAAGCTAAGAAATTCAGCTTTAGAATTTGAATTCAAAGAATGATTTTAAAGAATGGTACATTCAAAAATTTAAAGCCGAATTAAAAATATAAGGGAATTCATTCCAAATAGAATTCATTCTTTCCAAGCTTTGAATGAGATTCAGTACTTTTCGCTTATAGTCACAACCCTTAATTGCACACAAATTGAGGACTATCGCTATCGCTAAAGTGATTATAAGCAAAAGTTTTTATAAAGAAAATCTTATATATTCATTTTTTTGTGTACAAAAAAAAAAAAAAAAAAAAATAAAAATTCATGTTTATCAAAGAAATAAATATTATTTTCATAAATTTGTTAAGAAATATTGTTTATATTATTTAAAAAAAATTAATAATTTAAGTCTGTTTTAGTTTGAGGATGTTGGTTACAATTGCATCTTCTTTTTTTTTTTTCAAGTAAAAAATTTGAATTTATATCTTGCTCTAAGCAAAAATGTCGCAAAATATCTACTGCGTTTAAAATGTCTTTAATCTTCTTCAACCAAAATTTCTTCATTTAAAATTTTTTTAATCTTCTTCAACAAATTTTTTTTCATTTGGATCGTTACTAGTTAACATTTTTTTGTCGACTTTAAAAACTAATTTTTTTAGAAAAAAATTTTGTGTGTGACAATATCGTGAAGTTTTTTCATTAATTAATTCAATGGAATATGACATATGTGAAAAGTGCTTATATCAAAAATGGATTATAAAGTAATTTTTTTATATGAAATTTATCGACAGAGACATTTAAATCTAATAAAATTGACAATATTACTAATGTGACTATAACAGTGATGACTATAAACGTAAACTACTGTATATTGAAATCCGAACATCAATACATATCAAAATTGAAAATTTAACCATTATTTTAAAAGTGGAATGAGTCTTCTTTGCAAAAAAAATTTGGTAATGAGATATTTTTCTATTATCTCTTTCACGCACAAAACTAAACCGCTATATTTGTATGGATATGACTTCACTAGACACTTTATTTTGACGTATATCGATAATTTTTGATGAAAAATGGAAAAAGTTTCGAAGGATATCGCATAAAATGCTATCAAATTCTAAAAAAAATAACCTAGTTTTCTTTGGAAATACCCACTCAAAATTACGCTCTAAATTGAGAAAAATGTAAAAAAAATCTTGGGACAACGGTGTCCCGTATACGTACGGTGACCATATTTTTTCAGCAAAATACAGAACAAGAGATAAATACACTAAACACCATTTTCTAAATCAGGTTATTTTTAGCCGTCAAAATTTCAATTGTCAATAAAGTTTTAAACATTATTATATTGATTGTTCACAGAAAAAAAGTTTCAGAATAAATATTTTGAACTTCTTTCATTGACAAAAGTTAATAATATTTAAGAATAGTTCCTAAATGGTATGAATTTTTTAATTTTTGTTTTTTTTTTTTTTTTTTTAACATAATCTAGGAGCCTTGACTTAAAATATTTCAAATTTATTTTTATTTTTCTATTTGAATGTTTAAAATTTTCTTTGGAAAATTGTTTATTTCTTTATGATTTTTAGATTAAAATCGATAAAATTTGCCCGTAATTTGCAGGCCTTTTTGAAGAATGGATGTTAACTATGTTTGCTGATGATTTCCTTTTTTAGATTTTGTTTTTCAACATTTAAATTCCCATTTTTTATTATATAAAATTCGCTAATATAGGATTACTATTCTGTTACTATGTAAACAGAATAGTAAATAATGACTTTTATGCAATTATTTCATGAATACCGTTGAAAAAAAAGTAAAAATTCAAAAAATTAGCATCATGTACAAGTTCATACATTTTATGAACTTTTAATATTGTGAATGAAAATGGTTTGGGAAAAAAGTCATGTTCGATTCATACAATTTATAAAACAAATTCATTCCAGTTATGTATTAATTTTTTAATTTGATAAAGTAATTTATTAAAATGTTTATAGTTGAAAAAATGTTGTGTCAAAACTGTAAAACTAAAAAAATAACGAAATACTTAACAAATACAGAACACTAAATAAAATACAGAACATTTTTTTTTAGCAAATAATAATTTATACAGAACAGGGCTCTCAAATGCAGTACTGTTCTGTATAATACAGAACGTCTTGTCACCGTACGTATACGTGAAAGAGTTATGTTACAACAGGGCAAGTATTTCTATGCAAATGCATGTTTGTAGTCAATAACTCAAAATTACTTTTAACTAGTTTTCTTTTCGAATCAAAGAATTTGCTGCAAAATGGCATTGATATGTTGTTGCATATTTTGTTATAAGTGCATAAATTGCATATTTCTATATTTTTATATCATATTTTGCATATTTTTACATTTTTCTTACACAAATTGTGTTTTGTTTTCTTTTTATTATTTTACAATAAATTTGATATTTACATATTTCGAAATTTTTTATTTATATGTATATCAAAATATTTCGATTTAACAACAAAATACTGGATCCTATCTATGAAACTATGAAATTAAATTTCACATACCTAGTTACATAGAGTATATAGAGCGGAAACTCTGCTGTCAAGGACCTAAGTCTGTTGTCGAAAACCTAAATCGATTGTATGTAGTAGTAGAAAAACTTATGGTAGTATTAGTATATTCCCCATATTTGAAATAACCCAACAAACACATAATCAAACGTTTCAGAAATGTTATTAATTTTATTTAATATTAAACATTAACTGTTCTTTAAAAGAGAAACTGATTTAACGTTTACATCGATTTAGAGTTTTACGGCTGTATTTATAAAAACTTATTTTAGGTTTATTAAACAATTTTAGGCAAAATTCAGGAAAATCGTATTTATAAACGTGAAATAGCTTAAAACACCTTCAATAAACCATTGACAATTAGAAGAATTTTATTGTAGGCTCGACCCTTCTTTAAGCCAACAATAACTTGATTTTTAACAATTTTTTTCTCAGATAAAGATTTTTTCGGTAATTTTAGGTTGATTGCGAAAAGTAATTATGGTTTCTTTTAAAATAAAATCTAAAAATTCTAATTTTAACGTTTACAAATTTGTAAATAAAATCCCAGAAATTTTTTAAACGATTATATTTTGAGGAAAAAACTCAAATCTAGGCATTATTGGATTAATGCATGAATATTTGACAATATTCCAATTGTCCAGCACTATTTTTAGGCAATTTGGAAATGCCCGTCTGTCAACCAAATGATGGACAAAATCATTTGATTTGGCTTTTTCAAAGTTTGATGGTTAAATATAATGCCATAAAGTAATTAACCATGTAAATTATATTGATTAGTGTTATACTAATGCAAAATATATTCGCCGGCATTAAAATTAGTCAAATATCAAAGAAATTTATCAATATTTGCAAAAATTTATCAAAAATTACAAGGAAAATAAGTAAAAATAAGAAAATGTGTCATAGTGATGTATATTTTGTCGCAAAATATCCGTTATTCGGATACTTTTAATAATTATATTGAAATTATATGTTATATTTATACATCTGAACTAAATAGAAATTTATTAAAGCCATATATATATTTATTTTTCTTAAAAGTTTGTTTTTATTGTCAAAAATCTATTATAAACAAAAATATGAAATTAAGAAAACCGAATCAACGAATATTTTATCCTAATTGTACGCAACACTAACACATAAAATGACAGCCATATTGTACAGTGCTGCCAACTTAAACATAAATCAGCACAATAGTTAATAATAAACGTATTATTTGTTTATGAATATCATAATTTTATTAATGGTTTTTAAGGCTAAAGTGTGCTTTAACTATTGAGTGCATTAAAAGCAAAATAAGATTTTTTTATAAATACAAGCGTTAAAATTTAAAAATAGTTTGATTTACAACCTTTCTAGACTTTACATGAACACTCTGTGTTTGCTGGGTAACGACATTTTAATTTATTATTCTGACATTTTCACCACAATAATTTTTTATTTATTTTTAAAATTTTACATAACTTCGGCAAAATAAACAGATTTAGGTGACCCAAATTCAAGAGAAAACACTCGACATTCTTACGAGTATATGGGTGTGGCGAGGTCCATATACTCATGATTCATTCAGTAACTTATTCCTTTGACACCAACTCTTCCCTATCTTGGTGTTATTGCAATCCGGTTTGCCGGGATTATAAACTGGTGATGCTAAATGTATCATCGGACATTCCTTGAAATTATTTGAACAGGGGCCGAACCAGGCAGCCTTATAATTTGATACCACGGGGCTGAGTTTCCATCTTTGTCTTGTCCCGGTTATTGGAGTGTTCCATTCGGTATGTACGTGGTGGCTGCGGTTTAAACCCGGGAAGAGAATATTGGTTAAAAGACTGGTGCACGGTAAAGTCTATAATCTCGGTAGTTAAGCAATGGTCAGAGATTAGGTAGCATGAGCAAAGTTTAAGGAGCACAAAGTGGTGGTGGTGTAAAGCATATTCACTTATGTATCTGTTATCTTTTCGGCAACAGCACCGAACTTATCCAGAAATATAGATTTAATTTTGTGTTTAAACCACAGCCATCCCGAAGGGACTACTGCAATAACCGGGACAAGACAAAAAATGAAAATCCAGACGAGTACGGAAACATACGTACATAATTTTGATTTTTTTTATACAAAACTAAAAATATTTAATTTATTTACATTTAATTTGACAAATGACTGTGGGGAAATCTAACAGGTGGTATGTTGAATACACAGTACCCATATGTGTGAACAGCCTACTTAATGTTTTCAAAAAAATTTTGACAGGTTTCCTCTCTATGTTTCTCTATGCCTAGTTGTATTTATTTTCTAAAGCCTAAAACACTGTGGGAAGGGTATTATGCGTTTGTGCTGCTTAATGTAACATCCAAACATATTGGTGATTCTGCTCGGAATCACTTTCTGAAATTTGGCACACACGTCTCTCTCACTCTAGCCTTCATACAAAATATCCTTCAGAAAATAGATTTAAGGTCCATAATTTACCTAAAAACGTTACCATTCTATAAAATTCAGAATAAGTATAATTTATACAAAAATACATCCTTTCACCAAATTTTAGTAGGATCGGACAATTTTTTGACCCTCGCCCCCTCATACAAATTTCAAAAAATAAAATTTTCATCAAACAATTGCACATGTTCGTTGGTTGAATAGAGCTTGTAAACTTTCCCATTTACAGAAATTAAATATATACGGCTGTATTTATAAAAACTTATTTTAGATTTATTAAACAATTTTGGGCAAATTTAAGGAAAATCGTATTCTTAAACGTCAAATTGCTTAAAGCACCTACAATAAGCCATTAACAAATATAAGAACTATATTGCATGCTCGACCCTTCTTTAAGCCAACAATAAGTTGATTTTAAACAAGTTAGAGTGCTATATTCGGCTAAGCCGAATCTTATTTACCCTCCACCAGCTACTTTTATATTAATACTTTTCTAATTGATCAAATATTTGTAGAAATAAGTTTTCTCATGTCTTAAATAGAAAAACCCCAAGATTTAAACAGCTTAAATCAGTTACAATTCCATGATTTATTGAACATTACATTCTTTTATATTTTTATAGCGCCCTAAGATATGCTTTAACGATATTTAATAATGTGCATGTATGCATGTGTGTGAAAGATTTAAGGATTTTCAAAATACATATATAATTTTGTTCTACATAAATTGATAATGCAACTAGTTAAATACGGTTAAATTGCTTTTAGGGGCAGGACCTAGTATGGGAGATATGACCAATTAAAGACCGATCGTAAAAAATTCTTTAAGCAAAATTTCTATACATAAAAGCTATATTTCAGTCAAATTTTGTATCTATATCGTAATTTAGTAATAAGAAATGTGTGTTCAAGTGATTTTCTGAAGTCGGCACCCATGTTATGAACCGATCGTGAAAAAATCTTAATATAGAATTTTTGAATACAAAACTAATATTTGTGCCAAATTTTTAATCAATAGCTTTATTTGGTAATGAGTAATGTGCGTTTAAGAGATTTTTGTAAAAGGACCTTTTATGGGAGCTATGACCAATTATGTATATAAAGACAAAATTTTAAAAATCTGTATCTATATCATTATTTGGCAATGAATATTGTGCATTTAAGTGATTTTCTGGAGGGGACCTAGTATGAGACCTATGACCAATTATGGACCGATCGGAAAAATATTTTCACAGTAATATTTCTGTGCATATGAGCAATACTTGTACCAAACTTTATATGTATATTTTAATTTAGTAATGAGTTATGTGTGTTTAACTGATTTTCGGGAGGGGACCTTGTATGGGAGCTATGACCAATTATCGACCGATCAGAAAACAATTTCACAGTAATATTTCTATGCATATGAGCAATACTTGTACCAAATTTTATATGGATATCTTAATTTAGTAATGAGTTATGTTCGCTTAAGTGATTTTCGGGAAGGGTCCTTGTATGGGAGCAATGACCAATTATGGACCGATCCAAAAAAACTTTCATAGTAATATTTCTGTATGTGAGAGCAATACTTGTACCAAATTTTATATGGATATCTTGATTTAGTAATGAGTTATGCGCGTTTAAGTGATTTTCGGGAGGGGACCTTATATGGGAGCTATGACCAATTATGGACCGATCGGAAAAAAATTTCATAGTAATATTTCTGTGCATATGAGCAATACTTATTCCAAATTTGATATGGATATCTTAATTTAGTAATGAGTTATGTGTGTTTAAGTGATTTTCGGGAGGGTACCTTGTATGGGAGCTATGACCAATTATCGACCGATCAGAAAAAAATTTCACAGTAATATGAGCAATACTTGTACCAAATTTTATATGGATATCTTAATTTAGTAATGAGTTATGTTCGCTTAAGTGATTTTCGGGAAGGGTCCTTGTATGGGAGCAATGACCAATTATGGACCGATCCAAAAAAACTTTCATAGTAATATTTCTGTATGTGAGAGCAATACTTGTACCAAATTTTATATGGATATCTTGATTTAGTAATGAGTTATGCGCATTTAAGTGATTTTCGGGAGGGGACCTTATATGGGAGCCATGACCAATTATGGACCGCTCGGAAAAAAATTTCATAGTAATATTTCTGTGCATATGAGCAATACTTATTCCAAATCTGATATGGATATCTTAATTTAGTAATGAGTTATGTGTGTTTAAGTGATTTTCGGGAGGGTACCTTGTATGGGAGCTATGACCAATTATCGACCGTTCAGAAAAAAATTTCAAAGTAATATTTCTGTGCATATGAGCAATGCTTGTACCAAATTGTATATGGATATTTTAATTTAGTAATGAGTTATGTTCGCTTAAGTGATTTTCGGGAAGGGTCCTTGTATGGGAGCAATGACCAATTATGGACCGATCCAAAAAAAACTTTCATAGTAATATTTCTGTATGTGAGAGCAATACTTATTCCAAATTTTATATGGATATCTTAATTTAGTAATGAGTTATGCGCGTTTAAGTGATTTTCGGGAGGGGACCTTGTATGGGAGCTATGTCCAATTATGGACCGATCCAGATAATTTTTTCTCTCAATGAATTCTATTAACATGAGATTTTAATTTGTAAAATTTTGTGAAGATATCAACATTCTGACGGAAGTTATGAACAAAAAACTCATTTTCCGGGAATATGTACTTTTGTATGGGAGGTATATGAAATTATGGACCGATGCCGGCAATTTTCAGCAGGAATCAATATCTTGTGTAGAAACGAATGTATGATGACTTTCATGAAATTATCGTGCATAGTTTTCGAGAAAATTACATCAGAATGTGTAAAAAATGCTTATTTTTTTCGAGGTTGTTTTAAATTTTGATTCATAACTTTTCCCGATGTGAACCGATTTCGCTCATTTTCAATACCAAACTGTACCGGATAATAATGAATGTTTTGGGTGAATTTAGTTAAATTATATTGCTTCGTTTTAACGTGAGCGTGTTTTACACAGACAGACAGACAGGCGGACGGACGGACGGACATAGCTAAATCGACTCAGAATTTCATAAGGACCCAGAATATATATACTTTGTTGGGTCTCAGATGAATATTTCTTGTTGTTACACACGGAATGACAAACTCTATCACCACTGATGGTGGTGGAGGGTATAAAAATGTTTTCACAGATAAACCTATTTTCGGTAATCTTAGGTTGATAGCGAAAACTAATTATTTTATTAAAATAAAATCTAAAAATTCTTATTTTAACGTTTACAAATTTGTAAATAAAATCCCAGAAAAATTTTAAACGATTATATTTTGGGAAAAAAAATCAAATCTACTAATATTTGATAATATTCCAATTGGCCAGCACTATTTTTAGACAATTTGGCGCTAATATTAGTCAAATATCAAAAAAATTTGTCAATATTCACAAAAATTTATCCAAATTTACAAGGAAAATAAGTAAAACAAGAAACTGTGCAATAGTGATGTGTATTTTGTCGCAAAATATCCCTTTTTCTATAATCCTATATATAAAACAGACTGTTTGTTTGTTTGTGTGTTTGTTTGTTACGCTTTCACGGCAAAACTACTGAAGCGATTTACATGAAATTTGGACAGCTAATAGGTCTAACCCCAAAAGAAACAATGGGCTATATAAGATCTTGATCGGATGCCATGCCCCTTTTTACGCCCACTTTTTGTAAAACTATTATTACACCAATTTTACAATCACAATATGCAAAAACTACTAAACCGATTAACCTGAAATTTTGCATACCTATAGGTATAAGCTTGGAAAGAACTATAGGCTATATATAAGAACTTGATCCGATGCCACGCCCTTTCTACGCCCGATTTTTATAAAACTATCCTTACCTATATCTTATCCTATAATTATATGAAAGAGAATGTCTGTTTGTTACGCTTTCACGGACAAACTACTGAACCGATTTACATGAAATTTCGAACACTAATAGTTCTATTCTAAAGTAGAACAAGAGCCTATATAAAATAATGATTTGACGTCACGATTCTTATTATGCTCACTTTTTTCTATATAATTGTTATACAAAATTTGCATTCGAGACTTACAGAAAACTACTGAACCGATAGGTCTTATCTCAGGATCGGACGCCACGCCCCTTTTTACACCAACTTTTTGTAAAACAATTATTAAACCAAATTTACGTTCAGGCATTCAAAAAACTACTGATCCGATTTTCATGAAATCTATTATAATGAATGTTGTGGTATGAACAGTACGACACATTACATCTTCAAAACCTATAATCCTATATACATATATATATATATAAAACAGACTGTTTGTTTGTGTGTTTGTTTGTTACGCTTTCACGGCAAAACTACTGAACCGATTTACATGAAATTTGGATAGCTAATAGGTCTAACCCCAAAAGGAACAATAGGCTATATAAGATCTTGATCGAATGCCACGCCCCTTTTTACGCTCATTATTATTACACCAATTTTACAATCACAATATGAACAAGTTAGAGTGCTATATTCGGCTATGCCGAATCTTAAATACCCTCCACCAGCAAGCTACTTTTTATTAAAAACCATTTAACTATCTTATTTTTAGATAACTTGACTTCACATAGGAGCTACGACCAATTACGGGCCAATTACGTACACAAAACATATTTGTGTCGAATTTTATCAAGATAGCTTTATTTAACAATGAATATGTGAGTTTAAATGATTTTCGGAAGAGAGCCTTATATGGGAGCTATGACCAATAATGGACCGATCCGGGGAAAATTTGTTAGAATGATTTATACGTATACAAAACATACAAGTTGAATTTTATACCGATAGCTTTATTTATCAACGAAACATATGCGTTTAAATGTTTTTCGGAAGTGGACCCTATATGGGAGCTATGACCAATTATGGTCTTATCCGAAAAAAATTTCGTAGTGTGATTCATATATAGACGAAACATATTTGTGTCGAATTTTATCAAGATACCTTTATTTGACAATTAAATATGTGCGTTTAAGTGATTTTCGGAAGTGGGCCTTATATGAGAGCTATGGCCAATAATAGTCCGATCCGTAAAAGATTTTGTAGAATGATTTGTATGTACGCAAAACATATCTGTGTCGAATTTTATCAAGATACCTTTATTTGACAATTAAATATGTGAGTTTAAATGATTTTCGGAAGAGAGCCTTATATGGGAGCTATGATTAATAATGGACCGATCCGAAAAGAAATTTGGTAGAATGATTTGTATGTACATAAAACATATTCAGCTCGAATTTTATCACGAAAGCTTTATTTTTATTTGTCAATGAAATACGTGTGTTTAGGTGATTTTTGGAAGTGGACCTTACATGGGAGCTATGACCAATTGTAGACCGACTGAGATCTACGTTGGTGATTTCTATTCATATTATATTTGTATGTACATAATTTTGTGTTGATACCGATATATTTGAGGGAGTTATTAACGATAAACTTATATCCGGGAATATACACCTTTGTATGGGGGCTATGGGAAATATTGGATCAATTGTTATGAGTTTGAACATACTTGATCCCTGGCACAAAAAATATTGTCTGACAAAATTCATCGAAATATCTTTGGTAGTTTCTGAGAAAACTACTTAAGAATTGGAAAAAAAACGTTATTTTTTTCGAGGTAGTCTGAAATTTTTAATCATAACTTTTTACGTCGTGAACCGCTTTTACTGATTTTCAATATCAAACTGGACCGGATAATAAAGAATGTTTTGGGTGAGTTTCGTGAATATTTATTGCTTTGTTTTAACGTGAGCGTGTTTTACACAGACAGACGGACATAGCTAAATCGACTCAGAATTTCATAAGGATCAAGAATATATATACTTTATTGGGTCTCAGATGAATATTTCTTGGTGTTACACACGGAATGACAGAGTTATATATACCATCTATCACCACTGATGATGGTGGAGGGTATAAAAAACTCTATATGATATTGAGTGGATGATTCGCACATTTTTATGTTCACTTTTTGAATAACTGCTATAACACCAAATTTCTAGGCTAAATATAAAAACACATGAACCGATTTTTAAGAAATTTGGCAACATACAATGTTTGAGGAAGAGAATGTTTAATACACCAAATCCGAATAAATACACCTATAGGACTAATTTCGGGCCTGTTGTGATCTTAATGAAATGCAATGACCTTTTTCCGTCCACTTTTTGTTACATTTATAATGCTAAAGAACATGATATATAATTCCCATAGTATATGAGAATTATTATTTAATTAAATCTGCTGAATATTCTCAGAAAATAACTATTTTAAAACAGAATCTTTATTAGATCTTAAATGAATGTCTACGATGCCACATTTGTATGCAGAATAAAAACTACAGAACAAAAACCGCTTCTAAAATAGGGAAAATAATATAATCATATTACATTTTCACTTAAATTCGAATTTTAAATCGGCTGTGGTTCCTTCCTTTAACACCGTAATCACTCATATTTTCCATACAAATCGAGTTTTATATCAAAAATAAAAAAATTAAATTTATTGTTAATCGAGATAACAATAAAAATCTATCAGGTAAATATGCCAAAATTATCTTGATATAAATTCGGCTGCCATTTTTCAAATGCAGCTCAAATATAAAAAAACCATGAAGATATGTATTTGACTACTCATTAGAGTGTCCCGAAAGACAGCACTTTTTAAGGGATATTTTTGTCCAGAAACTGACTTTAAGTATTAAACAAAATGCAGAAAAATATAATAATTTTTTTTATCATTATAAGCTAAATTTTGACATCTATTAAAAAAAGTATAGTCATTACAGACAGAATAATTTTATTTTAGAAGAAACCCGGGCAACGCCGGGTTCGCGCAGCTAGTTTTAATAATAATTAGAAATTATATGTTTTATTTATACATCTGAACTAAATAAACATTTATTAAAGCCATTTACTAAAGAATATAAAGAAGTTGGACTGCGACATTGTTTTACAACAATAACATTTCCCTTTCTTCGCAGACGAGTTCTGTGTAAATTCAACACACTTGTGGGAACTCAATTCTCTCAATGCTTCAAAACTTTTTCGCGAAAATACCGATATATGAAAGACGTTTTTTTATTTTTTAACAACCCGAAATATTTTTATTTTTCACAAAGAGTGTGTGCCAATCGTTAACAATTCACTTGAACATGTAAATTTTTGATAGATATGAGGTGAATAAAATTTTGCTAGCTCATAGAAATACATAAATTTTTGACAAATGAAAAGAAAAATTTGAAAATCCAAAAAATAAAATATTTTATAATATGTGATTGTAGAAATTCATTTTAATAATAAAAAATCGACAAAAGAGTTTCCTTTATTAAAATAAATGCAGATTTTCTTGTGAAATTAGTGAAAATTGTCAAAATTTCAAGAAATCAAAAAAGATTTCGTTTGGCACAGTAAAAGTGATAATATTTTCCACCATAAAAAATTTTTATCTTACCATAGAACTTTGCTACCGTTTGGCACATAGCCAAACTAAAAAAAATATTTTTTTAATTGAATTAAAATTGATAAAACAAAGTTGTATTTTTGTATTTTGGTATTGAAAATGAAAAAATTATTTAAAATAAGCATATTTTTTCCAAAAAAGAGATTTAAAGACGGTAAAATATTTTTATTAAATGTTTACTGATCAGATATGGGCAAAATAAATTGAAAAATCTGCGAATATATATATTTAAATGTTATTTATTTTTCATAAAATTTTTATGTACGATTTAATGCAAGTATGTATGTTTGGAAAGAGTGGTGATACAATACCAATACATTCTTAGAGTTAGGTACCGAATGACAACTCCTTTATGTAACTGACAAGCCCAAATTTCTTTATATTCTTTGCCATTTACATAATATCTATTTATTTTTCTTAAAAGTTTGTTTTTATTGTCAAAAATCTATTATAAACAAAAATATGAAATTAAGAACACCGAATCAACGAATATTTTATCCTAAGTGTACGCAACACTAACACACAAAATTACAGCCAAATTGTACAGTGCTGCCAAGTTAAATAAAAAAACAAAACATTAGTTAATATAGGTTTATTATTTGTTTATGAATATCAATATTTTATTAATGATTTTTAAGGCTAAAGTGTGCTTTAACTACTGTGAGTATTAAAAGCAAATTAAAATTTTTTATAAATACAAGCGATACTATTTAAAGGTGTTCCTTGGCTTTATAATTATTGCCAATCTCGAGATGGTGGTTCCGTTATATAAGTATTAGAGTAAATAACGTGGTAGCTCTGTAATCAAGAATCTTTATATTTGTTGTCAAAAACTTAAAAACGCTAGATGATTTTTCACAACAAGCTCAATCGAAAACTAATTTATGACAAATAAATTTAAAATATTTTTTCTTTAAAAAATTTCAAATTCACCGAATTTTTGTTCCGTTTGGTTTGTTTTCATTTTAATATATCAAAAATTTTTTGTTGTGAACATATGTTTCGTATCTTTTACTGGAGAAAAAATATCAGACATTGACTCCGCTATCTATAAGGATCCAGAATATGTATATATACTTTATAGGGTCGGAAAATTACATTATAAAAACAAGTAAGAAAGTATAGTCGGGCGTGACCGACCAGTTATGAATATTAAATGTGATTTATTTTTCATAATAAAGCATTTATCTTCTATTACCTTGTTCCGATACATTTAAGCAGTTTATGGATGAAAAACTAATTTTCTGAAAGAGGCTTTATATAGGGGCTAGGGGCAAATATGGACCAAGCCTGATAAAATTTTGCGAATATATTTATATGTACATAATATTTTATTGTGCTGAATTTCATCGCGATATTTGTGTTTATAAGTTAATTTTGGACATTCAAGTAATTTTCTGAAGGGGACTTTGTATGGGAGCTAGGGTAAAATGAGTCCCGATCTCTATGAAATGTTTTATACAAGGTCATCAAGGCTTGTATAAAACTTAGTTGTACCGATTTCAACCATTTTCAATAGTCTTCGTCATTGGGCCAAAACAAGAGTGTGTCAAATTTCATCCAATTATCTTGAAAATTGCGACCTGTATCTTGCGCACAAGGTTTACGTGGACAGCCAGCCAGACGGACGGACGGACAGACGGACATAGCTTAATCGACTCAGAAAACGATTCTAAGCCGATTGGTATACTTTAAGGACGAATATTTTTGTATGTTACAAACATCAGCACAAACCCAATATACCCTCCCCACTAAAGTGGTGTAGGGTATAATAAAGTAAATAAATATAAAAATAATAACTAAAATTGGCGATCCTGCCAGGAGATTTATAAAACAACATATTTATATTATAAATCTGTAATCTTCGGTTACACTAAAATTAAATTATCTCAATGATGATTATAATTATAAAAATAAGAATTTACAACTATTTTATTTAATTAAAATACCAATGGCCTCTGAGAAAATTGAAACAAACGAGAAAAACTGCAAAACTTCTTAAGCTTAATTTGGCGCAAACAATAATCATTATTACATATCTAGAATTATCACAGATTGTGTGATGCAGTTTTTGTTTCCATCCGGGGTATGCCTAGTCTGTCCAGGTTCTTCAAAGGTCTGCTTCCTTTGACGTTTGATATACCACAGAGCTGCCTAGTATCTTCGGGAATGAATGGGTCTGGTACAATTCTTCACGGAGAGGTCGAAATCAATACTTCGGTTAAGAAGGCGATCTCGTCGGGTAGATATAACTATGAGTAGCTAGGGAATACAGTCGGTCGAGATAAGTGCTCTGGCTCTCGGTCGACTAACGACTATTGTTAATGATGAAATCCGATGAGATAAATGCGTTGGCTCTCAATCGGCTAACTACTAATTACGATCCGACGAGATAAATGCTTCGGCTCTCGGTCGGCGAACGACTATTGATAGTATAATGAGACTACGGATGCAATCCGAGGAGATAAATTCTTCGGCTCTCGTCGGCTAACTACGATTAGTTAAGGAATACAATCCGGCGAGATAAATGCTTCGGCTCTCGGTCGGCTAACGACTATCGATAATATAATGAGACTACGGATGCAATCCGAGGAGATAAATTCTTCGGCTCTCGTCGGCTAACTACGACTAGTTAAGGAATACAATCCGGCGAGATAAATGCTTCGGCTCTCGGTCGGCTAACTACGACTGTTTATAGTATAATGAGACTACGGATGCAATCCGAGGAGATAAATTCTTCGGCTCTCGTCGGCTAACTACGGCTAGCTAAGAAATACAATCCGACGAGATAAATGCTTCGGCTCTCGGTCGGCTAACTACGACTAAATACGGACTATAATCCGACGAGATAAATGCTTCGGCTCTCGGTCGGCTAACTACGACTGTTAATACTAAATACGGACTATAATCCGACGGGATAAATGCTTCGGCTCTCAATCGGTTAACTACTAATTACTAATAGCTACGGTCTACAATCCGACGAGATAAATGCTTCGGCTCTCGGTCGGCTAACTACTGGTTACGGTATGAAGTAAGAACTTTGGTACCACGGTTCTTGCTTGCTTTGTTCATAAAATCTTTGATCTCTTATATTAAAATGCACATAAACTAGTTGGGAATTATAACACTTTGTATGGTGTATATAATTACTACTGAAAATATTAATTAGTGCAGTTAGTATAAAGAGTATTAATAAAGAAAAATAAATATAGAGGTATAGGTTTGTGATTTGTAACTGCACGTTACATTCCCCTCTTACTTTGGGAAAGAAAAAAAAAAAGAAAAAGAAAAAAAAAAAAAAAAAAAACATTTTTGCATTATGCGAGTTTCGATCTTACGATCTGCACTACCCGAAGGTAACATTTACCAAAATCCTGTGGATTTTGGCTCGGACTTAAATGCGTTGTTTTTTTTTTTTTTTTTTTTTTTTTTTTTTTTAGTTATATATACATTTTTTACAAATTTATTCCGCCAGCGAAAACTCCTTCACCCTTCCTAAACATCTTAATGTCACTTTTCTATTCCTAACAATCACTTGAACTTTTGGCCTGCCAGGTGGAAAGATGTACCACATTTTCCGTTTTACACCAGGGTCTTTTATTATGATTCCATGGAACAGGTCCTCCTGTGGTTGAAACGGTTCTTCTAATAACTTCTCTAGTTCTTCGGCAGGCGAAGACAACTCCAAGACATCGTTTTTAAGGTCCTCTTCGGCTTGGTTCACTTCTTCTGCCCAGCTCAATTTGTGTTCCTCCGTCGGCTGTGTTTCCTTCTCTAAAGGAGGGTTTTCTATGATCCCACTGGTTAAGGAGAACAGCGGGGGTACTTGTACCTGAGGAGTTGACCTGACAACCTGAGGTTCCCTATTGGACAATGGAGCCAGCGGGGGCGGTGAGGACGTAGTGCGTCGGTTTTCCCAAAATGTCCGGGCATAGGTATCGGCCTCGGTGTCTCCAGATTTTGCCAGTGGAGCAGTGCTAACCTTGGTGACCTTAGCCCCTGACATGTGTTTTACCCTGGCCTCAAAAGGGGGAATGAACTCCTTTATTTTCTCCGGCATCCTTGTCTCCCTAAGGTATTTCTTAATTTTACCTGGAGGTATTGGTTTTGTTAGCTTCCTATCCATTGTCAGACTGATCGAATTAAATTTTTTGGCGGCTATTTATAGTCTCACGACAGGGTGAAGAGTTATATTTTATTTTAATTACTTCGTTCATGCACAGGCTTTACGTCCTGTATATGCACGTTCTGTCGTTTTTTCCCCATTTGAACTATTAAAATGTTGTTGGTGGCTTTCCCGACAATTTTATGAGGGCCGCTAAACTTCGGGGCCAGTTTTGCTGCGAAGTGGTCCACAGCCGAAGAAAGGTGATGATTCCGACAGTATATTTGGTCGCCAATCTTCGGAAACCATTCACGGCGTCGTAGATCGTAGTAGTGTTTTTGCTTACTAGAAGCTTCGGCAGATGTTTCGGCTATCTTAAGCCACTCTTTCTCGCTAATCGTCTTCTGAGGTATCTCGTATGGAACGTTACCTTCCCTCCGAACCTGCCGGGGCGCCACAAGATTCCGACCGAAAAGAATCTCAGCAGCCGACTGCTTTGTCGTTTCATGTTTGGCTGTGTTGATAGCAAAGGCTATTTCGGCCAAGTGATGGTCCCACAAACGGTGGTTTTCGCCAATGTATTGGGCTATCATTGTTTTCACAACCCGATTAACTCGTTCAGTTGGGTTTTCCTGGGGGGTGTAGGGTGCGGTGAACCTATGTTCTACGCCTATTTCTTTGAGGAAATCATTCATGACTTTTCCGGCAAACTGACTTCCATTGTCAGATATTAATAACTGAGGACATCCAAACCTATAAATTACCCGTTCCTTTAATGCTGACACGACAGCACTTGCGGTGGCTGTTCTCACGGGTATAAGCTCCACCCACTTGCTAAATTTATCCGTAATAACCAACAACCAACCATTCCCTTTTAATGATCTAGGTAGCGGTCCAATGAAATCGGCACATACGACTTCCCAGGGTCTGGAAGTGTTTAAAGTGCACATTAATCCTGCCTTCCGCGACTGTTCCACCTTATACAGTCCGCATGTCGTACATGACCGCACATACTTCCTGATATCTCGTGCCATGCCAGGCCAATAGTAACTCTGTTGTGCCCGCCTTGTAGTCTTATACACCCCTTGGTGTCCTGCAGCTGCATCATCATGAGTTTCCTTTAAAACATGTTCCTTTCGATTATCGGGTACACAAAGCTTCCATTGGGGATATTCGGCTATAATGCCTTTACGAGGAATATGCCTGAATAACCTTCCCTCTATGATTTGGAAATCGGGATATTTATCGCCATGTTTATGTACCTCCATTAGCTTTCTTTCATACCACGAAGGTTTTGTGTCAGTTATAGCAGCTAGTGAAGGCAATTTATCTTTTTCCGGTATTGGGCTTCGTGATAAGGCATCGGCTACCACATTTAGCTTTCCTCGTCGATACTCAATTTGGAAATCGTATTGCTGCAATTCCAGTGACCACCTTGCCAAACGTCCCGATGGATTTTGCAGTGAGTGTAACCACTTTAAAGAATGGTGATCAGTGATAACCGTGAAATGGTATCCTTCTAAGTACGGACGCATTTTCCTGATTCCCCACAGGACTGCTAGACACTCCTGCTCAGTTGCCGAGTATTTGCGTTCGACTTCATTTAACGTTCGGCTAGCATATGCGATCACACTTTCCTCTTCATTCCTGCGCTGAAAGAGCACTGCTCCTAAACCCTCGCCACTGGCATCAGTTTGAAGAAAAAACGGTTGCTCAAAATCGGGACAACGGAGAATAGGAGCCTCCGTAAGTTTTTCCTTAAGTGAGTTAAAAGCGATTTCCTGATCGGTACCCCATTGCCATGGTATTTTTTTCTTTAACAGACGAGTCATAGGCTCTACTAACGACGAGAAATCCGGAACGAAACGTCGATACCAGGATGCTACTCCAAGGACTCTGCGAAGCTCTCTGATTGTCTTTGGTGCTGCCATCTCTTTTATAGCTTCAATTTTTGCGGGGTCTGTGTGGATGCCCTCGGAACAAACTACGTGTCCTAAATATTTAAGACTCGTTTGAACGAAATCACTTTTCTCGAAATTTATTTGTAGATTGGCATTCAACAGCCGATTAAAAACGGTAGTTAAGTTAGCTATGTGTTCCTCAAATGAACGACCAAGCACGATAATGTCGTCCAAGTAGGCAAACACTCGAGGACTTAATTCGGGTCCGATAATAGAGTCTAATATTCTCTGAAAGGTTGCGGGAGCCGAGTGGAGGCCGAAGGGCATCACCTTCCACTGAAATAAACCACGACCGGGTACCGTAAAAGCCGTGTATTGTCTGCTTCTTGGGTCCAGTGGAATCTGCCAATACCCATTTTTAAGGTCTATTGTCGAAATATATTTTGCTTCTCTGAGCTGATCCAGGATGGCGTTTATCTGGGGTAAAGGGTATGCGTCGGGTTCTGCAGCTGCATTTATCTGACGAAAATCAATACACATGCGCCATGTACCTTGTTTTTTACGTACTAGAACGACGGGCGAGCTATAAGGACTGAATGATGGTTCAATTCGGTCCATACGTAGTAATTCATCTACTTCTTGGTTCATGATCGTCTGCATCGCTGGATTTCGAGGATAATACCTCTGCTTTATGGGGCGATCATGTTTCATGGTGATTGTATGACACCCAGCATTGCAGGGTCCTTGTATGTCATTGAACGCCATCTTTATATTAGTGAGTAGAGATTCTAACTCACTTTCCTGGTGTTGGGATAAGAAGCTGCGGTTTACTACGGCATGAAGTGGTGGAGGGGACAAGTTTCTACACCCTGGCTCTGAAACATTTAGCCGTACCCCGTCGACACATAGCTCAACTTGTCGCCGCCGTAGGAAATCCATTCCTAGGATGACTGGTTCAGCTAAGTTAGCTAAGGCCGATGCTAGTAAGCGTGTGGACTGTCCATTAAACGTGACATTTATGGGATAAACTTTTACTCCCTCAATGCAAGTTCCATCCGCTAACTGTACCGATCTGTGCTGAATTCGTGGCCGAACGTGATTCCTCTCTAGATGCTGACGAACCTTTTCCCCTAGGTATGTCAGGGTAGAGCCGGTATCTACTAAAGCGCGAATTGGTAGATCGTTTACCACTATCATTAAATAGTAACGTCCATCACCTCTTATGTCTTGTTTTGACACCCTGCAAGGACAGTCCCGGGATAATATTCCATCATTCCCGCAGCGAGAACAGAACAGTCGTCGGTTGTTGGTGCACTGTACTCTAAAATGTCCTTGTTCTTTACACCTAAAACAAGTTATATGTGGTTCGTAGGTAGCACCGATGGTTGTATCTCCCATATAGTGACTCGGCTGAGGTTTATTTTGTTTTGCTTCCTCACGACGTAGCAGCTCGTATTCATCGGTGAGTTCCATCAACTCATCTACAGTTCTGAAATCAGTTCGTCGCACGTACAACTTATATTCACACCTTAAACCATCGTAAATTCTGTCAGTATGGTTAATTTTCCTTAATTCGGGATGTTGTCGGATTAATGTTTGCAATGTCATTATATAATCTTTTGCCTTTTCTCTTGGCCCTTGTTTACGATGGTAGATTGCCTCCTCTAAATGTGCCAAGTGCCTCTTCGGAAGGAAAAATCGAATTGCCTGTTCTTTAAATATTTCCCATGATTCGATTTCATTCCTTTTTACTCGGTACCACTGAAGTGCGCGACCTTTCAGGATTTCTAAAAGTGCGAACAGAAGTCTACTTCTGGAAAAGTTGTAGCATTCAGCTAACTCTTCCAGCCGCTCTATGAACTCCATTAGGTGCTCATCCCCTTCGTAGGTTAAGTCCCATCGCCGGATGGTGGACATAACCTCACTATCACTCGGTGAATTCTGAGTTGTATGACCGGGTGTCTTAACTGGGACTGGTAGTACCAGGCCTTCGTTTACAGGTTTCCTGTCTTCTGCCAAGACTTCCTCTTCCAACGCTCGAAGTAAGTTTTCAGATGAAGCACGCTCTCTTTTCTTCCGAATCAACTCTCCCAGTAAACGTCTTAGTTGATCGACTGTTGCCCCTTCCATACTTATACCATTCTGGTGGCAAACTTCGACAAGCTTGTCCTTTCTTAAGAGGTATATCCATCCGATCGATTCCGTCTGTAGATAATGGCTACTATGGTGGTAATTCTTTGGATCCGCTCCGCTACCGTTGGTGGTGTTCGTAGTTTTTCCACTGGATTCGGTTTTGGAGTCGGGTCCCTGCTCGGGCGCCATTTGTGATGCAGTTTTTGTTTCCATCCGGGGTATGCCTAGTCTGTCCAGGTTCTTCAAAGGTCTGCTTCCTTTGACGTTTGATATACCACAGAGCTGCCTAGTATCTTCGGGAATGAATGGGTCTGGTACAATTCTTCACGGAGAGGTCGAAATCAATACTTCGGTTAAGAAGGCGATCTCGTCGGGTAGATATAACTATGAGTAGCTAGGGAATACAGTCGGTCGAGATAAGTGCTCTGGCTCTCGGTCGACTAACGACTATTGTTAATGATGAAATCCGATGAGATAAATGCGTTGGCTCTCAATCGGCTAACTACTAATTACGATCCGACGAGATAAATGCTTCGGCTCTCGGTCGGCGAACGACTATTGATAGTATAATGAGACTACGGATGCAATCCGAGGAGATAAATTCTTCGGCTCTCGTCGGCTAACTACGATTAGTTAAGGAATACAATCCGGCGAGATAAATGCTTCGGCTCTCGGTCGGCTAACGACTATCGATAATATAATGAGACTACGGATGCAATCCGAGGAGATAAATTCTTCGGCTCTCGTCGGCTAACTACGACTAGTTAAGGAATACAATCCGGCGAGATAAATGCTTCGGCTCTCGGTCGGCTAACTACGACTGTTTATAGTATAATGAGACTACGGATGCAATCCGAGGAGATAAATTCTTCGGCTCTCGTCGGCTAACTACGGCTAGCTAAGAAATACAATCCGACGAGATAAATGCTTCGGCTCTCGGTCGGCTAACTACGACTAAATACGGACTATAATCCGACGAGATAAATGCTTCGGCTCTCGGTCGGCTAACTACGACTGTTAATACTAAATACGGACTATAATCCGACGGGATAAATGCTTCGGCTCTCAATCGGTTAACTACTAATTACTAATAGCTACGGTCTACAATCCGACGAGATAAATGCTTCGGCTCTCGGTCGGCTAACTACTGGTTACGGTATGAAGTAAGAACTTTGGTACCACGGTTCTTGCTTGCTTTGTTCATAAAATCTTTGATCTCTTATATTAAAATGCACATAAACTAGTTGGGAATTATAACACTTTGTATGGTGTATATAATTACTACTGAAAATATTAATTAGTGCAGTTAGTATAAAGAGTATTAATAAAGAAAAATAAATATAGAGGTATAGGTTTGTGATTTGTAACTGCACGTTACAATTGTGAGAATCTAAAGGAAAACAAGAAATCGAAACAAATAGATGTCAAGATTCAAGATTGTATTGAAATTTCAAGATACAAATTACACGATCGAGAATCTCCACAAATTACGATAAGTCCTTCCAATTTATATATAATTATTAATTTCAATATAAAACATATTTTCACATTTTTATGAACTTTAAAAGATTTTTTGTGGTTATCTACACATTTTTTTTAATTATTATTATAAACCTCATTACGATTACCAATATGATTCGGTCCCCATTTACTTCTCCAACTCGTTCTAATAATATAAATTCTGATTTTGTTAAAAGTTTATGGTTGCGAAAATTACCAAGAAATTTTAATATTGCGTTGGTAGGGTCTAATATTGTCAAAATTGAGGATTTGCTTAAATTAGCTGATAATATTTGGGAAGTAACAAATAAGGTAGAATTGTGTACCCTAGAACCCAAAGATTTGGTACAAAGTAATTGCAGGTTAGATAAAACAGTAGATAATTTGGTTAAAATTGCTTGATAAATTTACCCAAATATCTATGGAAATAGCCGACGTTAAACAAGATTATTATTTTACTTTATTATTTGTTAATTTTGTTTGATCAAGTAATGTTTGAAAATTCTATTAAAAAGCATTCATTTTTTAATTGTAATTGGATTAAAATATTTTATAAAATAAAGAAGCATTTTGCTATATAAAATAAAATAAATAAATAAATATAAAAATAATAACTAAAACATTAATGTCAACATTTCGGTAATAAAATGACGGACTAGCAAATTGAATTAAATATAAAAATTCGTATATCTGAGAAACTATTAGAGCTAGAAAATTCAAATTTTACATGAAAAACTTTGACATTCATGCGAACATTTAGAGAAAAATGGGCGGAATTTCAATGGGACCTTGGCATCTCCCATATGAATTAAATACAAAATTTCGTACATTTAGGAAATTATTATATTATTAAAATTTTTCATAGGTTACATTAAAATCTAAATTAACATTTGCGAACTTGCAATAATTTGCGGGGCATCCCCTATATGTAAAAAAATTATATCTGAAAACTATTATAGTTAGGATTTTCAAATTATAGTTAGAATTTTCAATTTAAATTTAATCGATTACTCGACTGAAAAAATATTGTATATTTTTATTCGAATAATTTTAAACACGATTAATTGACAACTCTAGTTAATACGTAACAAGTTAGTGGCGGTTCAAACACGTAAACTTTTTTGGGAAACTTTTGATTTCATTCTCTTTTTCTCACACACAAAATCAAAAGTTTCCCTGTGTTAATTCTAATTTTCCATCAGCCAGTATAAATGGACGGTGCAAAACTAAAATCAAAAATATGTTTGCTGATGAAATTCACACATATCTCTCCAGGTTACTTAAACATTATATACATATGTCATTATAAAGGCCTCAGCTTCTGTTTTCTAAATCCGTGGAAAAACTTAAAATCGGCTGAGATTCAAATAAGTTACTGACTTAGGTATAACTGCTTAAAGGTACGAAAACCGTTTTTTACCCGTAGCTCAAGATTTTGGAAAATTTCAAAAACATATTCTTGTTCTACTCGGATCCACCTTTCAGAAAAATAGTATCACTTCCCAGGTATTTATTTTTGTCGCATAGTGTTATCTATCATCCCTGAAAGTTTGAAAAATTAACTTTACATATGATGGCAGGCAGACGTGGTTAATTGTTTTTTAAAGAGCTGTGAAAATATTTCACTGTGTAAATTTTTTGTGCTAACTTTTTTTAGTTTTTGAGATAGAAACAAGCTAGATTGCCACATTCGGCTGAGCCGAATCTTAAATACCCTCCACCAGTTACTTTTAATTGATCAAATATTTGTTGAAATAAATTTTCTCATATTTTTAATAGATAAACCCTACGATTAAATATGTAGCTTCAATTTGTTAAAATTGCAAAATTTATTGAACATTTCAATTTTTATAGCGCACTAAAATATGCTTTAGCGATATTTAATAATTTGCAGGTATGCATTTGTGTGAAATATTTAAGGAAATTAAAAAATATGATTCTTGTACACAAATTGTTTTTACTAAACAAATTTTACTAAAGATAATTATCGTAAAAAGTTCTACAGTTCTTACAGTCTTACATTTTTGTATATAAAAGGTATATTCAAATTCTGTATTTATATCGTTATTTGGTAATGATATAAATTTCGTAAGGGTATCTTGTATGGGAGCTATGACTAAATATGGACCGAACGGAAAAAGAAATTCACAGTAACATTTCTGAAGATAAAAACATTATTTATGCCAAATTTTATATGGATATCATTACATTGTATAAAATAATATTTGTGCAAATTTTGTATGGATATCAAAATTTCGTAATAATTTATATGCATTTATGTGTTTTTCTGAAGGGGACCTTGTATGTATATAAAAGCAATATTTGTGTCAAATTTGTTATGAATATCTTAATTTAGCAATGAATTATCTGCGTTTAAGTGATTTTCGGAAGGGGTCCTTGTATGAAAGCTATGAGCAAATAAGGATCGATCTTGAAAAAATTTTAAAATAACATTTCTGAGTACAAAAATAATATTTTCGCCAAATTTTTATGGATATCGTTATTTTCTAATAAGTTATGTGCGTTTAAGTGTTTTTCTGAAGGGGACTTTGTATGGAAGCTATGCCCAATTGTGAACCGATCGAAAAAAAATCTACAGTAATATTTCTGTATATAAAAGAAATATTTGTACCAAATTTTGTATGGATGTCTTAATTTAGAAATGAGTTATGTGCGTTTAAGTGATTTTCGGGAAGCGACTTTGTATGGGAGCTATGACCAAATATGCACCCATTGTGAAACCATTTTTAAAAATAACATTTTTTTATACACAGGTAATATGTGTGCCAAATTTAGAATGTATATCATTATTTGATAATGAGTTATGTATGTACGTAACAATTACGGACCGATCAATAAATTTATTTTACTGGATAAATTCTAATTGTTTGTCTCTCATTTTTTGTTTTGTATTTTCGTTTCAAGGGAATTCCCCTTTTCGATTTGTTCTAATTGTGCAAGGTTGATAAAAAATAATATAATTTTGCTTATAATCACGGATAATAGAGGTAATCACGGTTAAACGATACAGAAAAATGTAAATCAATCCAAAATAAAATTAAGTCGATGCAAAAAAAATAATTTTAACCATCCCGGATAATTGATGTTGTCGGATAATAGAGGTCCTACTCTATATGAAATTGTGGACCGATTCCGCTCTTGTATAAAAACAAATGTATAATGAATATATAAAAAATCTTAATTTTCGGAGTTTTTTTCAAATTTGGATTCATAACTTTTCCCGATGTGAACCGATTTTGCTCATTTTCAATACCAAACTGCCTAGGACAAAAATAAATATTTTGGGTGAATTTCGTTAATTTTTGTTGCTTCGTGTTAACATGACAATGTTTTATACAGAATGAAATTTGATGAAATTTGCACCATGGTTAGTACTATTGTATAGTAGGCCAGACATATTTCAGCGCTATCGGTCCAGAACTGCCGGACTTAGAAGGGGTTATACAGGGTTTTATTCAAATGAGTGTAACTTTTCACCTATTGGTCTTAGCAAAAACTATCCAAAGGAGTTCAGATAGCTATTTCTTCATTGTTTCCAAATTTTTTTTCTTTGATTTTTATACCCTCCACCACCATCAGTGGTAATAGAGGGTATATATAACTTTGTCATTCCGTGTGTAACACAAAGAAATATTCATCTGAGACCCAACAAAGTATTCTTGGATCTAGCTATGTCCGCCTGTCTGCATAAAACATTCTCACGTTAATACAAAGCAACAAAAATTAACGAAATTCTCCCAAAATATTTACTATTGTCCTAGGCAGTTTGTTATTGAAAATGAGCAAAATCGGTTCACATCGGGAAAGGTTAGGTTAGGTTACGTGGGTTGCTCGCTAGCAAGCGAGTTCACTCGGAGGCCTTATGGCCCATTGTGATACCCTTAGAATTACCATTCCCTAGCGATGAGAGAATGGTTACCCTCCCTAATTTCGTTGACTACTTGGTTCGTTCGGTCTCCATGTAAACCAGCCGGTGCTTTTAATAAAACCGATCATGTTTATCAGTGACGCATCTCTGAGACAGTCTAGATCATGAAAAAGAGCTCTACCCAGATAGAGTAGTCTGTGCTGTTGTAAGGCTCGACAGTCACATAGAAGGTGTTGTACCGATTCCACTTCCTCTTCGTCCAAGCAGCTTCTACAGTAGCTATGATTTGGGTAGACCATACGTTCTGACATATGTCCAATCATACAGTGCCCAGTAATTATACCAGTTAGAAGCCTAATCGAGTTCTTACCAAGAGATAAGAGGGTCTTAGTCCTATCCGTTGTCAGAGTGGGCCAGAGCAGTCTCGATATTCTACAAGTGGTGAGATTTGACCACCTGAGTTCCGTCTCACTCAGAGCCCATTCATCTATCAGTTTTGATAGGGTCGTCAGGGGAGCGTGAATATCCTTTTGCGCAAGGGTTGCGCATTCATCAGATATTTCATTTCCCCGGATGCCCTCATGTCCTGGAACCCATATCAACTCAACGTGATGTTGTGTCAGTTGTGCCAACGATTGAATGCAATTGAGAAGACATTCCGACTTAATAACATTGGAGTTAAGAGCCTTGATTGATGCAAGGTTGTCCAAGTATATATGTATAGTAGAATTTTCGTGATTTAGTTCCCGGATTCTTCTCGCGGCAGTATAGATGGCATATATCTCTGCCTGAAAGACCGTACAGGTGTCAGGTAGTCGAAGAGACAGTAGAAGATTTAGTTTATCGGAGAAGATTCCCGATCCCGTGCCTCTTTCTGTCTTTGAGCCATCTGTGTAGATTGAGATCACGTCATCCCTTAGGACAGTATTCGCGGCCCAATCATCCCTTGTCGGTATTTTGGTCTTGAATGACCTATTAAAATTCAGTGTAGATAGAATGTAATCTGTTTTCTGCCCCATGATAGGCCTGCCTATCTTTTGTAGGATGGTGCCATGACCAATGCGGTCGTGCTTCAACCCGTTCGACTGTTTAAGTCGTAGAGCAGATTTAGCAGAAATGCATTTGATGTATATATCAAGGGGAGTTATGTTCAGCATCGTCTCTAGACTAGCCTGAGGGGTGGAACTCAAACAGCCAGTGATTGCAAGACATGCCAATCTTTGTACCTTGTTCAGAATAGAGAGATAAGTCTTGGTATCCACCGCTCTCCACCAAACAAGAGCTCCGTAGGTCAAGAGAGGTCTTATGACCGCGGTGTACATCCAGTGCACAATGTATGGTTTAAGACCCCATCTTTTCCCAAAGGTTTTTTACATATATAGAAGGTACATAATGCCTTCTTCATTCGACTCTCAGCATTACGTTTCCACGTGAGTTTAGAGTCTAGGATTACGCCAAGATATTTGGCTTCGCTTGAGGTGTTCAAAATGGTACCATCCAAACGCGGAGGTCTGAATTCTGGAATTTTGTACCTCCTGGTGAAAAGAACCAGTTCAGTTTTGGCCGGGTTGACACCCAGACCGTTTTCCTTGGCCCATGATAGTAGAACGCTGAGGGCTGATTCCATGAGTTCACTTATTGTGGGAAGAAACTTCCCTTGAATAAGGAGCACGACGTCGTCATCATATGCGACTACTTTGAAGCCCATCCTACTGAGTCTGAAAAGGATTTTATTCACGACAAGATTCCACAGGAGTGGAGAGATAACACCACCTTGTGGTGTGCCCCTTGTCACGACTTTCCTTGTCTTGCCAATACCCATATTAGAGTTAATGGCCCTACTCTTAAGCATGTTTTCTGTCCAGTTTTTTATCCGCTGATCGACACCTAGGTCACCCAGTGCATCGACTATTGCGGATATGTTCACGTTGTTAAACGCACCCTCAACGTCCAAGAAAGATGCCATAACATATTCCTTTATGTCAAGTGCCTTCTCTATGGTTCCGACAACGTCATGTAAGGCTGTCTCCACCGACCTTCCTTTCAGGTATGCGTGTTGTGCTCTACAGAAGTTATCAGAGATGATGTTCCTGACATGGATGTCGACCAATCTTTCCAATGTTTTCAATAAAAACGATGACAGACTGATCGGCCTATAGTCTTTGGCGGTACTATGGTTTACTTTTCCCGCTTTGGGGATAAATACCACTGTAACCTCTCTCCATACTTTAGGAATGTATCCTGTTTCCAGGCTGCTCCTAAATATCATAATTAGCCATGGCATGATGGTGGTGATCGATTTTTGGAGTAGTGCTGGGAATATGCCATCTGGCCCTGGGGATTTATAGGGCTTGAAGGATGACACCGCCCACGAAATTTTCTCCATACTAACAATGGAACTGACTAATTCACTTATGTGGATTCGAGAAGCTGCGAGGTACTCCAAAGTGGAGCCTTCATTTTCATCATCTCTGCAACCCGGAAAGTGTGTCTCCATAAGTAGTTCCAGAGTTTCGATGCTACTTTCAGTAAAGTTACCATCCGGTTTCATCAGGAATCCAAGCGTACCGGGGTCTTTGGATAGCACCTTACGTAGACGTGATGCCTCCGTGGTACTCTCCAGCTCCTCACAGAAACGCTTCCAGGATTCCTTCTTAGCCCTTCTGGTTTCCCTCTTGAAAGTATTGAAGCTTTGACGATAGTCGTCCCAGCTTAACGGGTTCTGATCCCTCTTCGCTTTATTAAATAGTTTCCTACATTCTTTCCTTAGCTGCATTAGTTTAGGATTCCACCATGGTTGCCGGAATTTCCTAGGTACCTGCCGCATCCTACATGAAGCATAGTAGGCTTCCCTTAAAGTCCTGGATAGATAATCTACTGAGTCGTCCAAGTCCTGTGTACCATGCAGTCCATCCGTTTCCGGAGGTGGTATGGTATCAATCAGATTACCGAATTTGACCCAGTCGGTTTTCCTAGGATTTCTAAAGGGGTTTTCCCTAGCCATCGTAAGCTGTATCGTAAAGATTATTCTGTGATGATCAGAGAATGAGCACTCGAGTGATACTCTCCAATCAAGAATTCTGACTGAGTCAGTGTTCCCTACCAAAGTAATATCAATGACCTGTTCCCTGATCCTATTGAAAAACGTTGGTCTATTACCCCTATTGCAAACACTAAGGTTAGTAGTTAGAAGGTATTGAAGTAAACACTCACCCCTGTCATTTATATCCGAGCTCCCCCACAGAGTATGATCGGCATTAGCATCACATCCTATGACAAGATCATGGCCCCTTGTATCACACCATTCTATTAATGTGCGTACGGCACGTGAGGGCGGATTGTCTTCGTCGTACGGTAGGTACGCAGATGATATAATTAGAGTTGGTAGCCCCTGTCGCTCTAATGCAACTACCGTTAAATCACCAGAACTGTAATTAGATAGAAGGAAAACTTTAATGTCTTTCCTGACCAAAATACAGCACCTTATTTTACCTTCAGGGATTGGAGAGAGGAGCACATAGTTTCGTCGTTTTCCTCCGCGTTTTGCGGCTCAGAGGACACCATGCGCACGTCCTCCTCATCAGTCTCGTAAAGATTTAGATCTTTCAGACCTGAGAGGTTGTCGTCGCTGTCGTCCGACGTTACTCTGTCCTGTCTGGTAAGAAATTTTTCCGTTCTGTCTACCCCAGTAGCATTTTCGACTACCAGACCTGGGGTACTTGTCCGTTTCGTCGCAGTCACAGTAGCTCCAGTGGCACTCAGACCTGTGGCTTCCACCTGAAAAGTTCCATCGGGAAAAGTTATGAATCAAAATTTAAAACAACTCAAAAAAAAAGCATTTTGTACACATTCCGATGTAATTTTCACGAAAACTATGTAAGATAATTGCATGAAAATCATCATACATTTCTTTCTACACAAGGGCTTGACTTCTGCTGAAAATTGGCGGAATCTGTCCACAATTTCATATACCTCCCATACAAAAGTACATATTACGGGAAAATGAGTTTCTTGTTATTAACTTCCGTCAGAATGTTGATATCTCCACAAAATTTTACAAGTTAAAATTCTATGAGAATAGAATTCATTCAAAGTAAAAAATTTCAGGATCGGTCTATAATTGGACATAGCTTTCATACAAGGTCCCTCTCGAAAATCACTTAAACAAGCATAACTCATTACTAAATTAAGATATCCATATAAAATTTGGAACAAGTATTGCTTTAATATATATTTAATTTATAATCTACTAGCTATACCCAGTGTGCTTTTCTACCCTAAAAGGAATATGTATAAATAAATACCAGATTTATTATATGTTACATATGAAAGATGTCAAGCAAATTATTGCAAGTTCGCCAGTTTCTATCTATCGCCAATTTCTATCAATCTATAAAAAATTTGAATAATACTTAAAAGAGTTTCCAAGATGCACGAAATTTTGTATTTAATTCATATATGTTGTGCCAAGCCACCCATTGAAAGTCCGCCCGTTATGCTGTAAATGTTCACATGAATTTCAAAGTTCTCCAAAATTTGAAGATTCTAGCTCTAATAGTTTCTCAGATATACGAAGATTCTAGCTCTAATAGTTTCTCAGATATACGATTTTTTCTATTTGATTCATGTGGGGGCTTCAAGACCCCCCAGATGAAAGTCCGCTTTTTTTTCCTCCAAAATGTTCAGATGAATGTTTAAGTTCTTCATGCGAAATTTGAAGAATTTAGTTCCATTAGTTTTCCAGATAAACGAATTTTTGTCTTTAATTAATATAGGAGGTGCCGCTCCCCTCATGGGTAGTCCGCCAATTTATTACCCAAAATGTTTAGATGGAAGTTAAAGTTTTTCGTGCAAAATTTGAAGATTCTAACTGTAATAGTTTCCAAGATAAACGTATTTTTTTATTTAATTTATATGGGAGTTGCCACGCCCCCTAATGATAGTCCGTCTACTTTTTGTCCTAAATAATTATATTGACACTAAAGTTCCTCCGACAAAATTTGAGGACTCTAACGTTCAAACATACAAACAAACACACATTCATTTTTATATATATAGATAAGAATATACAATTTTTTGTAATTACTTCACGTGAGAGGCACCCAAATTGGGGACTCTAGCTGTTATAGTTTTCTAGATATACATATTTTAATAATTAGATTTTAGTATTTACTTCATATGGGAGGTGCCACGCCCGCTTTTTCTGAACTCCCTTTTTTTGTCCAAAATATTTGTATTTAAACAAAAGTTACTTGTACAAAATTTGGGGACTCTATACGTGGGACTTCGCTCATTTGAAATTTCAACATAAAAAGCAGTTATAACTCCTTCCAGACATACAGGAAGATATTGTGAAATTTTCAAGAAAATCAGTTTAGCCGTTTAAACTGATTAAATAAAAAACTCACTTAACGATTTTGAAAATTCTAACTATAATAGTTTTCCAGATTAACAATATGTTACATATGAGAGATGCCAAGCAAATTATTGCAAGTTCGCCAATTTCTATCTATCTATGAAAAATTTGTATTTAATTCATATATGTGGTGCCAAGCGCCCCATTGAAAGTCCGCCCGTTATTCTCTAAATGTTCACATGAATGTCAAAGTTCTTCATATAAAATTTGAAGATTCTAGCTCTAATAGTTTCTCAGATATACGAATTTAATTCATGTGGGGGCTTCATGCTCCCCGGATGAAAGTCCGCCCTTTTGCCTACAAAATATTCAGATGAATATTAAAATAATTTGTGCAAAATTTGAAGAATCTAGTCCTATTAGTTTCCCAGTTAAACGAAATTTTGTGTTTAATTCATATGGGAGGTACCAAGTACCCCATTGGAAGTCCGCCCGTTATACTCTAAATGTTCAGATGAATGTCAAAGTTCTTCGAGTAAAATTTAAAGATTCTAGCTCTAATAGTTTCTCTAAGCCCCCCAGATAAAGGTCCGCTCTTTTTTCCTTAAAAATGTTCAGATGAATATTAAAGTTCTTCGTGCAAAGTTTTAAGAATTTAGTTCTATTAGTTTCCCAGATAAACGAATTTTTGTTTTTAATTAATAAGGGAGGTGTCGCTCCCCTCATGGGTAGTCCGCCAATTTATTACCCAAAATGTTTACATGGATGTTAAAGTTCTTCGTGCTAAATTTTAAGAATTTAGTTCTATTAGTTTCCCAGATAAACGAATTTTTGTATTTAATTTATATGGGAGGTACCACGCCCCCTAATGCTAGTCCGCCTACTTTTTGTCCTAAATGATCATATTGACATTAAAGTGGCTCCGACAAAATTTGAGGACTCTAACTGTTATATTATCTCAAATATACGGATTTTATATTTTCTTAATGTGGGCGTGGCTCATCGCCCACTTGAAATTTCAAAACAAAAAGTAGCCTATTACCTATTCCAGACATGCAGGAATACGCTGTGAAAATTTCAAAAAAATCGGTTTTAGCCGTTTAGTAGTCTATAACGTTCAAACATATAAACAAACACACATTCATTTTTATATATATAGAAGATAGATATATATAAAAACGTTATAGACCACAAAACTGATAGATATATATTTATGAACGTTATAGACCACAAAACTGCTGAACCGATTTTCTTGAAATTTTCACAGCGTATTCCTGTATGTCTGAAATAGGTAATAGGCTACTTTTTATTTTGAAATTTCAAGTGGGCGAGGTGCCACGCCCATATTAGGAAATATTAAATCCGTATATTTGAGATAATATAACAGTTAGAGTCCTCAAATTTTGTCGGAGCCACTTTAGTGTCAATATGATTATGTAGGACAAAAAGTAGGCGGACTAGCATTAGGGGGCGTGGCACCTCCCATATAATTTAAAAACAAAAATTTGTTTATCTTAGAAACAATTACAGTAAGAATCTTAACAAAATTTGTTTATCTTAGAAACAATTACAGTAAGAATCTTAAAATTTTGCACAAATAACTTTAACATCCATGTTAACATTTTGGGAAATAAATTGGCGGACTACCCATGAGGGGAGCGGCACCTCCCATATTAATTCAATGCAAAAATTCGTTTATCTGGGAAACTAATAGAACCAGATTCTTCAAATTTTGCATAAATTACTTTAATATTCAACTGAACATTTTGGGGGAAAACGAGCGGGCGTGGAGCCCCCATATGAATTAATTAGAAAAAATCGTATATCTTAGAAACTATTAGAGCTAGAATGTTTAAATTTTACTTGAAGAACTTTGACATTCATCTGAACAATTAGAGTATAACGGGCGGACTTTCAATGGGGAACTTGACAACTCCCATATGACATAAATATAAAATTTCGTTTATCTGGGAAACTAATAGAACTAGATTCTTCAAATTTTGCAGAAATTACTTCAATAATCATCTGAATATTTTGGAGGAAAATGATCGGACTTTCATCTGGGAGCTTGAAGCCCCCACATGAATGAAATAGAAAAATTGTATATCTGGAAACTACTAGAGCTAGAATCTTAAAATTTTACATAAAAAACTCTGACATTCATGTGGACATTTAGAGAATAACGGGCGAGCTTTCAATTGGGGGCTTGGCACTACATAAATGAATTAAATACAAATTTCGTATATCTTGGAAACTATTATATTATTCAAATTTTTCATAGATAGATAGAAATTGGCGAACTTTCAGTAATTTGCTTGGCATCTCTAATATGTAACATATTGTAAATCTAGAGAACTATTGCAGTTAGAATCTTCAAAATCATTAAGCGGGTTTTTTATTTATACTGCTTTTAGGGTAGCAAAGCGCACTGGGTAAAGCTAGTTTAATATATAATACAGAAATATTACTGTGACATTTTTTTCCGATCGGTCCATAATTGGTCATAGCTCCCACACAAGGTCCTCTTCCGAAAATCACTTAAACGCACATAACTTATTACCAAATAGTGATGTCCATAAAAAAATTTGGTACAAGTAGGTATTGTTCTTATATACAGATATGTTACTGTGAAATTGTTTTCCGATCGGTCCTTAATTGGTCATAGCTCGGATACAACTCATTACTAAATGAATATATCCATATAAAATTTGGTACAAGTATTGCTCTTATATTCAGAAATTTTACTGTGAAATTTGTTTCTGTATTATTAAATATCGCTAAATCATATCTTAAGGCGCTTTAAAAATATAAAATAAAATGGAGTTTGTAATGTTTAATAAATCTTGCAATTGTAACAGATTTAAGCTGCTTAAATCTTGGGGTTTTTCTTTTTAAGACATGAGAAAACTTATTTCTACAAATATTTGATCGATTAAAAAAGTATTAATATAAAAGTAGCTGGTGGAGGGTATTTAAGATTCGGCTTAGCCGAATATAGCACACACTTGTTTAAAATTAATTTTTTTAACTCTCTTTTTTGCTCAAAAGAAAGCTTCCTTTAAGTGCTTTATAGTCCCATAATATGATGCGAGTGGGATATCTTTCAAAAATTATTTTTTAACTTAATAATAAGATTTTTTTCAATATTTGTTACTTAATTTCCCCCTATTTTTTCAAAATGGACGTTTTTGTCGTTTTTTTGTTGATCAAATGAAAGCTTAGGCCATCCTTTAAGATCTTTGTGTACAATAAGTGGGATGCGAGTGGGATATCTATGTACGAATATGTCAGCTGATTTTGACAAATTATTCCATTTTTAATGTGTATTTATCAATTTTAATAAACTAAAACGAGTTAAATTTTGAAAATATAAATAAAAACGCGAAGTTGTTTTTAAATAAAGCAAAAAATTGACGCTTAAGAAGTGTGGCATGTAACATGATGCGTAGGAAGCAAAGAAGGTATGAAAAGCACGAAATGCTTTGCCGCGAAGACGCGTTTACAAATTTGTTACCAAATAGTGATATCCATATAAAATTTGGTACAAGTATTATTCTTATATACAGAAATGTTACTGTGAAATTGTTTTCCGATCGGTCCTTAATTGGTCATAGCTCCCATAAAACTCATTACTAAATGAATATATCCATATAAAATTTGGTACAAGTATTGCTCTTATATACAGAAATTTTACTGTGAAATTTTTTTTCTGATCGGTCCATAATTTGTTATAGCTCCCATACAAGTTTCCCTTCCGAAAATTACTTAAACGCACATAACTCATTACTAAATATTGATATCGATACATTTAGCACAAATATTGCTCTTATATACATAAATCACACCATAAAATTTGTTCACGATCGGTCCATATTTGGTCATAGCTCCCATACAAGGTCACCTCCAGAAAATCAATTGTATGCACAATATTCATTACCAAATAATGATATAGATACAGAATTTAGCCAACATTTTGTCTTTTGTCATTAATGTTACTGTGGAATTTTTTACGATCGGACCAAATTAGTCACAGCTCCATACAAGGTCCTCTTACGAAAATCTCTTAAACACACGTTACTCATTACCAAATAAAGCTATTAATACAATATTTTGCACAAATATTAGTTTTGTATACAAACATTATATTTTAAGATTTTTTCGAGATCGGTTCATAATATGGGTGCGATCGGTCCCATACAAGGTTCCCTTCCGAAAATCAGTTAAACACATATCACTTATTACTAAATTACGATATAGATACAAAATTTGACTGAAATATAGCCTTTATATACAGAAATGGTACTTAAAGATTTTTTTACGATCGGTTCATAATTGGTCATATCTCCCATACTAGGTCCTGACCCGAAAATTTGAATTTCCTTAAACATTTCACACAAATGATTAAATATCGATAAATCATATATTAAGGCACTTTAAAAATATAAAAGAAAATGGAGTTTGCAATGTTCAATAAATCTTGCAATTGTAGCAGATTTAAGCTGTTTAAATCTTGGGGTTTTTCTATTTAAGACATGAGAAAACTTAATTCTACAAATATTTGATCAATTAAAAAAGTATTAATATAAAAGTAGCTGGTGAAGGGTATTTAAGATTCGGCTTAGCCGAATATAGCTCTTTAACTTGTTTAAAATTAATTTTGTTAAACTCTCTTTTTTACTCAAAAGAAAGCTTCCTTTAAGTGCTTCATAGTACCATAATATGCTGCGAGTGGGATATCTTTCAAAAAATTACACAGTGATACAGCAAAAAAATGCAGGGGTTCTCATATACCAATTCCATTTTGTTATAGTCCATAGAGTAGGAATATATTTTTAATTTTTCCCGATAACTTCGTTTAGTTCCTTTTTAAGAGCGAAAGATGTGAAAAAGAGCTATTTTTGAAGTTTTAACTTTAAAAAATATATGTTTGGTAGTTTGCAACCGATTTTCAAATTGGATATTTTGTTTTAAAGATACATGTGTTGTCTTTCAACCCAAACAAATAAATCCAAAATTTATGATTAATGTCTTGGTTACGGCCATTTAAGTAAAAAAACTCACACTTTTTTCACAATTTTTATACCCTTCACCTTCGTGAGAAGGGTATATATAAGTTTGTCATTCCGTTTGTAATTTCTATAATATAATTTTCCGACCCTATAAAGTATATATATTCTGGATCCTTATAGATAGCGGAGTCGATTGAGCCATGTCCGTCTGTCTGTTGAAATCAGTTTTTAGAGGACCCCAGATATCGGCGAGATCCGAATCTTCAATAATTCAATGTTAGACATGCTTTCGAGAAGATCGCTATTTAAAATCAGCAAAATCGATCCACAAATGACGGAGATATAAGCAAAAATCCGAGACAACCTCTGAAAATTTCATTAAAAAAGAAAATTTTTTCATGCTTTGATTAATAAGCAACAACAACAACACTGCTTATTCATTGAGTATTTCGTTTCACATGTTTGGATGGCTGTGTGTTTCATTGGCATGTGTATATTGTTTTTGTTTCTTGGTGTATTCAGTTTCGTATGTTTGGATGTCTGTTGGTTTGATTGCGTTGTGTATTTTTTTATCGAGTATTTCGTTTCGTATGTTTGGATGGCTGTGTGTTTCAGTGCCTTGTGTATATTGTTTTTGTTTGTTGGTGTACAGTTTCGTATGTTTGATGTCTGTTGGTTTTACTGCCTTGTGTATTTTGTTTTTTGAGTGTTATTTCGTTTAGCGTTGTTGTTGTTCATCTTGTTTTGCTATTGCTATAATAATGATATAATCGGGAAAATTAAATAGGTGCATAAATTTAAATTTTATAAAATTTATATTTTTTAAATACACTATGGTGAAGGGTATATAAGATTCGGCACAGCCGAATATAGCTCTCTTACTTGTTAATTTTCATACTGCTCTACCTTGGCCATGAAGCAGTAACTTTAGCTTTTATTACATTTGAAAAAAGGCACATTAAGTTGGGTTTACAATGATGGTCAATTTATAATAATCGATGAAAAGGTTATGAGTTGTGCTAAGTTTTATAAAAATATTGCATATTTCTTCCATACAAAAAAGTTCATGTTTCTGGTTTTCTTTGTAACAAGTTTAAAAAATGTTTATAAACATTTTTATACAAAAATTAATAGCTTTGTTCCTTTACTTGTCATGTTTGCAGGTTTTTACCAGAAATTGTAAAAGAGAACAAAATTGAGAAATAAAAATTGTTTTCTCTTTGCCAGAACATGCAGGTTTTAGCCAGAACATTTTTTCCTGGCAAATAGAAAAAAATTTGTCAAATAAATTATTTGTTTATAAAAATACATTAGCTTTGTTCCAGAACTTTTCTGGTTAAAGAGAATTAATGAATTTTCTCTTCGTACTTATAAAAAGTACGGGAACGGGAAAACAAAATTTCTCTTTCAATAAATTTGTTTTGAAGTTTATTCATATAAATTTCTATTGAAATTAAAATAAAATTGAAAAACTACAATCACATATACTTATTTATGAAAACAAATCAAAAATATCAAACATTTTTTGTTTTCAATGTATTTTTTTAAACAAATAATTTATTTGACAATTTTTTTTCTATTTGCCAGGAAAAAATGTTCTGGCTAAAACCTGCAAGTTCTGGCAAAGAGAAAATAATTTTAATTGCTCAAATTTGTTCTCTTTTACAATTTCTGGTAAAAACCTGCAAACTTGACAAGTAAAGGAACAAAGCTATTGAAAACAAAAACTGTTTAAAATTTTTGATTTATTTTGATAAATAAGTATGTGTGATTGTAGTTTTTCAATTTTATTTTAATTTTAATAGAAATTTGTATGAATAAACTTCAATACAAATTCATTGAAAGAGAAATTTTGTTTTTTCTGTTCCCGTACTTTTTACAAGTACGAAGAGAAAATTCATTAATTCTCTTTAGCCAGAAAAGTTCTGGAACAAAGCTAATTTTTATGGAGAAAACCAAAAATTCGAGGAACATGGTATTAGAAAAATTGGCATAAATCATCCAGTTTTTCATAGATTTTTATGAAATAACAAGTTTTAGAAACCTTCCTTTATGTGATTCTTCAGGAAAGTAATAAAGGATGAACTCACTGCCTCATGGCCAAAGTAGAGCATGATGAAAATGAAAATTTTTTAAAAAAGTGTGAGTTTTTTTACTTAAACGACCGTAACTCAGACATTTCACCATAAATTTTGGATTTATTTTTTTGGGTTAAAAGGCAACACTTGTATCATTAAAAAAATATCGGATTTGAAAATCGGATGAAAACTACTAAACTTATGATTTTTCAAATTTAAAACTTCAAAAATGGCTCTTTTTCGCATCTTTTGCTCTTAAAAAGTAAGTTAACGAAGTGATAGGGGAAAACTAAAAATATATTCGTACTCTATGGACTATAACGAAATAGAATTGGTATATGAGAACGCCTGCATTTTATTTTTCTTCACTTTTGTATCACAGTGTTATTTTTTTAACTTAATAATAAGATTTTTTTCAATATTTGTTACTTAATTTCCCCCTATTTTTCAAAATGGACGTTTTTGTTGTTTTTTTGTTGATCAAATGAAAGCTTAGGCCATCCTTTAAGATCTTTGTGTACAATAAGTGGGATGCGAGTGGGATATCTATGTACGAATATGTCAGCTGATTTTGACAATTTATATTACATTTTTAAAGTGTATTTATCAATTTTTATAAACTAAAACGAGTTAAATTTTGAAAATATAAATAAAAACGCGAAGTTCTTTTTAAATAAAGCAAAAAATTGACGCTTAAGAAGTGTGGCACGTAACATGATGCGTAGGATGCAAAGAAGGCATGAAAAGCACGAAATGCTTTGCCGCGAAGACGCGTTTACAAATTAACTGAAGAGGACCTTATATGAGAAATAGGGTTAATAATTGACCGTTTTTCATAAAAATTGTTTAGACCAATTTTGGTTCATACAAAACATCTTTACATCGAATATCACTTCCCGACACTTTACGCATGAAATTCTGTAAGAAGATTTACGTTCCTATAAATGTTTCTTATATAAAATTTCATAACTGTTCACGTATTTTTAAGTCAGCAGAGATCGTTAAAGTAATTTTCTTATAGACCGATCCTCAATACATTTGGTAGAGAGGTTTTAACTCGTATAAAAAATATGTGTGTCGAATTTCATCGCTTTTCTCTATTCTGTATTTTTAATTCAGTATGATCGTTTAAGTAATTTTTTGAAGGCACCTTATAAGGGTCAATTATGGACCGATCCACATAAAGTTTGATAGAGAGATTTTGGCTTCATTGAAATTATGTGTGTCGAATTTAATCACTACACTCGTATTTTTAAGCCTGCAATATAATATATGGGGGTAGGGTCAATTATGGACCGATCAATACAAAATTAGGTAAAGAGATTTTGGATCATATGAAACTTATTTTATCACTATACTCGTATTTTTAAGCAAGTAATGAGCGTTAAAGTCATTTTCTGAAAGGGACCTTATATGGTAGAGAGGTTTTGGGTCATAGATTTTAAGATGAAGTTAGACAAGATTTAATAAATATAGATATTGGAGTTTAAGTTAGAATAGATATTAGATGTATGTATGTATGTATGTATGTATGTATGTATGTATGTATGTATGTATGTATGTATGTATGTATGTATGTATGTATGTATGTATGTATGTATGTATGTATGTATGTATGTATGTATGTATGTATGTATGTATGTATGTATGTATGTATGTATGTATGTATGTATGTATGTATGTATGTATATATATATATATATATATATATATATATATATATATATATATATATATATATATATATATATATATGTTTGTATGTTTGGACTTTACAGACGGCTAAACGGCTGAACCGAATTCCTTGAAATTTTCAGACTGTCTTCTGGTATATCTGGAAGGAACTATAGGCTACCATTTGTTTTCGAAATTCAAGTAGGCGAGGTGCCGCGCCCACGTATATAATAAGTATGAAATCTTAATTATAAAAATCTTAAATCTTAGGGGGTTATTTTGTAAATCCCTTCCCCTAACTTCACTTATTTTTTCATATAAATTGTTTTTGTATTTCAAAAATTAGTTTGAAAATATTTTCAACGCAAGGTGAAGTGTTTTACAAAATTATGGGGGTTAATTATATAAATCTTAGAAACTACAACAGCTAGAGTCCCCTAATTTTGTATGACAACTTTTACATCCATATGAACACATGTTATCAAAATGGGCAGCCTAGCTGCAGTGGGCGTGGCATAAAAAAAATAAAATTTTGCATGAAGACCTTTAACATCCATCTGAATATTTGGGAGAGAAATGGTGGACTTTCATAAGGGGGCTTAGCACCTCCCAAATGAATGAGATACAAAAATTCGTTTATCTCAGAAACTATTAGAGCTAAAGTTGCACGAACAACTTTGACATCCATGTCAACATTTGTGTAATAGTGCGCACAATGAGACATTTGACACTTTTAGAACTACATTAATCAAATATTAGTGATATTGAGTTCTCATTTTAGTTACAGCTAGCACATAATTGGCCAAACATTCCATATAAAAATTATCACTAATAGACTGTTGCCACGCCCATTTTTTACAATTACATATTGATAAAAATTAAATTTTTGGTCGCATATACATATCTCAAAACTTTTGCTATATATTTTGAACTTTTATATATTTTTAGAAAGACAATTTTATAGAAATTACGATTTATTTATAAGAAAATGCAAATTTTTTAATATTTGTAGCACAGTTTAATAAAACCCATTTTCGTATTTAAACACATTTTCAGCGTTTGGAGACTGTTTGAAACGGGTTAGTGTTATCCGATTTGTCTCAAATGCTCCGCTTTGCAGTTTTACTGCATGCTCTTCTATAATTTTTACAAACATACATCTCTAATGAATATTATGGTAGTAACTTTTAGAAATTTTTTTCAAATTGTTAAAATATTCGCAAATATTTGAATAGAACATTAACAACAAGTAAGAGTGCTATATTCGGCTGTGCCGAATCTTATATACCCTTCACCATAGTGTATTTAAAAATATCAATTTTATAAAATTTTAATTTATTTTATTTTCCCGACTATATCATTATTATAGCAATAGCAAAACATAATGAACAACAACAACGCTAAACGAAATAAACACACAAAATACAAAAGCAGTCAAACCAGCAGACATCCAAACATACGATACGAAATACACAAAAAACTAAATACATAACGCAATGAAACCAACAGACATCCAAACATACGAAACCGAATACACCAAGAAACAAAAACAATATAAACAAGACAATGAAACACACAGCCATCCAAACATAAGCGGTATTCGATGTTTGATGCGTTTTGTATTGTAAAACTTTAATCTTGCAAATATTTTGCTAACGATTGTGAGCGGTTTCTTTCTTTGATATTTGCAATGCAATGCAATTTAAGCTTTTTAACAACTGATAGAAATCAACAATTTATGAAAGTTTTTGTTTGATTTTTTCAATAATCTTTGGAAGAAGTTGCCCAGGAAATGAATGAATGTAAGACTTTCACCTATTTATGAGTGGTCTGTAGATTCCTAACTTTCCATTTATGTATACGGCCTCAACTAACATAAATTTTTTTGTAACAGTTCCGCGGTTTGTAAAAAAAAACACTTATTTGTTAAAAAAAAGTACTTCTATACTTGGTGCCTCTTCCAAATAATCAAAGAACATTTATATTCCTTCTGTTGACGACTTTTTATTTGGTTTTTCACTTTTTAATTTTTTTGGAATAATTTTTGCCTCTATTGTTGTTTTAGTTTCATTTATTTTGTTGTTTCCAATTGACAGCTGTTTTAATGAGAGAATTGCAAACGCAATAACGCACCAAAAAAACTATAACATTTAAGTATTGCATGAATGCAATGGTGTGACAATTGCAACAGTGTGTGTTTTGTTGTTGGAATGCAATAAAAAGCTATGAAATTTTGCATTTGCTCTTTTACAAGACCATTTGCACTAAACACTAAACTCCGCTTATAACATTTAAGTATTGCACGAATGCAATGATGTGACAATTGCAACAGTAGCGGAGTTCAGTGTTTAGTGCAAATGGTCTGGGAATATAAATGTTATTTGATTATTTGGAGGAGGTATCAGGTATAGAAGTACTTTTTTTTTTAACAAATAAATGTTTTTTTAAAAATGGGGGAACTGTTACAAAAAAAAATGTTAGTTGAGGCCGTATACATAAATGGAAAGTTAGGTATCTACAGACCACTTATAAATAGGCAAAAGTCTTACATTCAGTCCAAGTTATTTCCTGCGCAACTTCTTGCAAAGATTATTGAAAAAGTCAAACAAAAACTTTCATTAATTGTTGACTTCTATCAGCTGTTTAAAAGCTTAAATTGCATTGTATTGCAAATATCAAAGAAAGAAACAGCTCACAATCGTTAGCAAAATATTTGCAAGATTAAACTTTTACAATACAAAACGCATCGAACATCGAATACCGCTAGTGTGTGTTTTGTTGTTGGATTGCAATAAAATGCTATGAAATCTTGCATTTGCTCTTTTACAAGACTATTTGCACTAAACACTGAACTCCGCTATACAAAACTGAATAACTACACAGCCATCCAAACATACGAAACGAAATAATCAAAAAACAAAAACAGAGGTTGTCTCGGATTTTTGCTTATATCTCCGATGTTTATGGACGGATTTTGCTGATTTTAAACATGAAACTTCTCGAAAGCATGTCTGATAGAATTATTGAAGATTTGGATCCCGAAGATATCTGGGGTCTTCAGAAAACTGATTTCAACAGACAGACAGACGGACATGGCTTAATCGATTCCGCTATATATAAGGATTCAGAATATATATACAGTTAATCACAAAAATAAGTATACAGAAATACTGACGATTGGTTTTATTAAAAAAAATATATTTTTTTTTCAAAAAACAAAAAAGTGACACATTTATTTATTAAAAACAATTATGATAATTATTATTTACTACTTTTTTATTCATATTTTGGTTCTTTGAGTTCTCATTTAAGCTGAAGTTAAAAAGGTGCAAAATTTACGTCACAAAAGTAAGTATACAGATCATTTCAGTATATATTTGGTTTAATGATATTGTGACGAGCAAAAGTCATAGTCACTCGTTTTTGCCTCACATTATTAACGGAATTAAAATGTTTATTTTTTTATTATTAAAATTTGTCGAAACGTTTGTTTTTTATTTGTTATTATTCAAATTCGTTTAAAAACGTTATTTGTAGTTAGTTTAAGTAACGCCACCTAGTAGTAAGTAGGGAAAACAAAACGAATATCAGTACACTAAGTTTGCAACCATGGGACAGTTACACCGCTGTGTTATTAGTTATTGTGTGTGTATGCGTGGTTGATCTGCTATAAAAGACGGGCATTTGCTAATAAACAGTCAGTCAGCCAGCAGCCGGCGAAGAGGTAGGATCTTATTTAGATGTGTAGGGCTATACCTCTGGCAAATAAATAACATCTCAAACTCAGAGAATAGAGGTTATACCCACTCTCTTAGTTTACCTTTTTATCTGGTAAAGAGTTACTAAAGGTTATATACTCGGTCACCTAATAAAACTGTGGTAATTGAGTATTGGTGGGATTCTGTGGTTATACCCGTGTCCAGCTTACTCAATCATCTTCCCACTCCGGTACATCCCTCTTGTTGACGCCCGTGGTGGTGCCGCGGTCAACGGAGAGAATCCCTGCGGCTTAAGACGTGTAGAGAGTATATACGGGAAGCCTTTCCCCGTCATCGCCGTGCCTCTCTCCCCGCTAGTGTATATACGGGACGCCTTTCCCCGTCATCACCGTGCCTCAAGGTAACAGTGTACTACGGGCCGCTCTATTCTCCGTCTGTCGGTGGCTAACGTCTTAATAAAGTGTTGTGTTAGAGTATAAACTAAATAAAGTACGATTTATAACGTTATAAGAAAAAGAAACTGTCTTTCTAATCCCCTGGCTTAAAAATAAATTTTTGTAACGAACCCTGGGAGCCGCGAGCTCTACCCCGGCATAAGGTGGTAAAAACACGTCGTTACAATATTAACAAAATTTATGAAAATTTTACTTGTATTAATATAAGTAATTACTTTTTAATAAAATATTTTTTTACACAATAACTTGGAAAACATCTACTTTTAGTTCCGAAATCTTGAAATTTGGGCCGATTGGCTCCGGAATTAATTAGTAGAACAGTTTTTTCTGATTTTTTACACTCCGGTGTCTATTTTGGATCTGGTGGTCATTGAATCCTCCAAATGATGCATTGGAAATAGAAGTTTTAACTTTTGAAAAGAGTTGTTATTTCGAAATTAATGTTATGTGCATGGATTTGGCTATTTTGAACACAGTACGTTCTTAAAAAACCGAAACTTAACTCCGATTTCTTAAGACTTATAACATAAACTTTAAAATTTGGATAATTCTATATATTTCCTTTAATTTAAACAGGTTTTCCAAATACTCCGATTTCCAAAGCATACAATAATGCTACCAATCATATCTTGATATAGTCGATACAATAACCATGTTTTATGGATCGGACATTTTATTTGTTCTAGCAACAAATTAAGATGTATCTGTGTTCAAAATTGTTCAATTCGTATTCATACCACCAATTGAGCCTGATTTAATGTAAAAATCTTGCTATTTTGGACAATAACCAATTTCAGAACCGATATGTAGTGTAAGTTATTGACATGGTCTATAAGGATTCAGAATATATATACTTTATAGGGTCGGAAAATTATATTTTGGAAATTACAAACGGAATGACAAACTTATATATACCCTTCTCACAAAGGTGAATGGTATAAAAATGTATACTCTTATTAAAATTTAAAATAAAATATAAATTCCGCGCTTTTTACAAAAAAGGAGCAACTTTGAGCACCTATATGGAATGTTTATTGTGAACTATAATAACAAGAAAGTCAATTGGAAAATGTTTATTTTTTTATTTTTGTCGTTCTAATAGTACCAGATGTCTCACTGTGGGGCGGCTCCTCCCATATGAATTAAATACAAAAATTCGTTTTTCTAAACTATTGGAGCTAGAATCAAATTTTGTACGAAGAACTTTAACATTCATGTGAACATTTGGGAGACCTCCATATGAATTAAGTACAAAAATTCGTATATCTGGGAAACTGTTTTAAGTACAAAAATTCGTATATCTGGGAAACTGTTAGAGCTAGAATCATAAAATTTTTCACAAAAAACTGTGAAAACAATGTGCCACGCCCATATTAAGTAAATATTGAATCAGTATATCTGAGATAATACAACAGTTAGAGTCCTCAAATTTTGTCGGAGACACTTTAGTGTTAATATGATTATTTAGGAAAAAAGTAGGCGGACTAGCATTAGGGGGCGTGGCACCTCCCATATAAATTAAATACAAAAAATTCGTTTATCTTGGAAATTATTACAGTTAGAATCTTAAAATTTTAAAATAACTTAATATCCATATAAATATTTTGGGTAATTAATTGGTGGACTACCCATGAGGAGAGCGGCACCCCCATAGTAATTAAATGCAAAAATTCATTTTCTGGTAAACTAATAGATCTAAATTCTTCAAATTTTACACTAAGAACTTAAATATTCATCTGAACATTTTAGTATATCTGAGAATCTATTAGAGCTAGAATCTTCGAACTTTACTTGAAGAACTTTGGCATTCATCTGAACATTCATCTAAACATTTAGAGTGTAACGAGTGGACTTTCAATGGGGGATTTGGCACCTCCCATATGATTTAAATATAAAATTTAAGTTATCTGGGAAAGTAATAGAACTAGATTCTTCAAATTTTGCAAAAATTACTTCAAAATGTATATCCACACATGAATTAAATAGAAGAATTCGTATATCTGAGAAACTATGAGAGCTAGAATGTTCAAATTTTACATGAAGAACTCTGACATTCATGTGAACATTTAGAGAATAACGGGCGGACTTTCAATTGGGGGCTTGGCACCACATAAATGAATTAAATACAAAATTTCATGTATCTTGGAAACTGTTATATTATTCAAATTTTTCATAGATATATAGAAATTGGCGAATTTGCAGTAATTTGCTTGGCATCTCTAATATGCAACATATTGTAAGTCTGGAAAACTATTGTAGTTAGAATCTTCAAAATCTTAAGTGGGTTTTTATTGCTTTTATGGTAGCAAAGCAAACTAGGTATAGCTAGTATATGTTCTGTTGATTTGAACTAGTAGAACAACTTTGGAAATTCTCTGAGATTCTCTTCCAAAGAATATAAAGAAATTGGGGCTTGTCAGTTGGTACGTAAAGGAGTTGTCATTCGGTACCTAACTCTAAGTATGTATTGGTAGAATTTTTGTATTAGTATTGGAGCTCCAACCACATTCACCACACTTTCCAAACATACATACTTGCATAAAATCGTACATAAAAATTTTAGGAAAAATAAATAACATTTAAATTTCTACATTCGCAGATTTTTTAATTTATTTTGCCCACATCTAATCAGTAAACATTTAATAAATATATTTTCGGACTTAAAATCTCTTTTTTTGCAAAAAAATAAGTTTATTTTAAATAATTTTTTCATTTTCAATACCAAAATATACAACTTTGTTTTGTCAATTTTAATTTCAACACACAAAAAATAATTGTCAAAAAAATTAAAAAAATATTTTTTTATTTTGTGAAAAATAAAAATATTTCATATTGTTAAATGCGATAAAATTGTGTAAAAAATTAAAAAATAGTTATGTGTTTGTGAAAAAACGTCGTTCAAGTCCTATTATCCCGGTATTTTCGCGAAAAAGTTTTGAAGTATTGTGAGAGAATTGAGTTCTCACAAGTGTATTGAATTTACACAGAACTCGTCTGTGAAGAGAAGGAAATGTTATTGTTGTAAAACAATGTCATAGTCCAACTTCTTATTATTCTTTGTTCTCTTCTAACAAAATGTGACTCAATTTTTTCCAATATTCTATTGTGCAGATCTTCTTTATCTGTCTCACACAAAAATTATTATGTAAAGCGGAAATTAAAGTTTCATTTTTGTTTCCGTTTTCAATTCTTTTTTCCAAAATGAAATTTTTTGAAATATGAGTTTTTCAATACATACGAAATTTCTATTGAATTGTTGTTTTAAAATTTCAAAGTATTTGAAACCTAACAAACATTTACTTTTGAAACAAATACACATAGTCCTCACAGCCTATATTCTAGTCTGTAGTCTAATCTTTTGTCTAGCCTAGTTTAGAGTCTACTCTATATCTCGTTAGTTTGTACCAGTTGCTAGATTTTTGTACACGGCTTTGTTCGGGGTTTTAAGTGGTTTCGTAGCATTATTCTTAAGTAGTCTCCCCTTATAGTAAACTAAAAAAATCAGCATTATGTCTTTTCGTTCTCATATTCAGAAATATAAAAATTTCGTTGCCCTAAAACTTCCATAACATTTACGAAATAAAACAAATTTTACTCCTTTTATTCCTCACTAAGTGATTTTTTGAAATTACTTCAAAAAATAATTTTGCACATTTATAAAGCTACAACTCAAATTAACTTTCTTTAGATCAATAGAAAGAAAAAAATTAAAAAAAAATTCCAAAATTACAATTATATTACCCTTTATTATATCACTCTTTAATGATGAAAATATATTTTTTGATTGACATACATACATATTTCTGACATTTCATAAAAGTACAAAAAAAATTACCAAAATAACCCGTTTTTACTCCTTTAGTTTAAATTTTACCCAAGGGTACGTTTTCGAAGTATACATATTTTTAAGACTATAAGGGCCAATATCTCAACCTCCGGTTATCGTGTAACAGGTAGATATACTGCCGGTTAAAATATACACTTTAAAAAGCATAATCGAAAATTTGATTGGATAGGTATAGACAGACAATAATCAGTATTTACGTTCAAAAATACTCATTTTGTCGCCTTTTGGCCCATTAACCCCATTTCTGCCCTTTTCTAGTCCAAGTTAAAAAACAAAGCCTAACTATATTCCAAATTTGAAGAAAATCGGTACAGCCATTCAGCCGTGATTGACGAACAAACACAGACTTACAAAGAGATTTATAATATATACTAGCTATACCCAGTGTGCTTTGCTACCCTAAAAGGAATATGTATAAATAAATACCAGATTTATTATATGTTACATATGAAAGATGTCAAGCAAATTATTGCAAGTTCGCCAGTTTCTATCTATAGCCAATTTCTATCTATCTATAAAAAATTTGAATAATATAAGAGTTTCCAAGATGCACGAAATTTTGTATTTAATTCATATATGTTGTGCCAAGCCACCCATTGAAAGTCCGCCCGTTATGCTGTAAATGTTCACATGAATTTCAAAGTTCTCCATGTAAAATTTGAAGATTCTAGCTCTAATAGTTTCTCAGATATACGATTTTTTCTATTTGATTCATGTGGGGGCTTCAAGACCCCCCAGATGAAAGTCCGCTTTTTTTTGCTCCAAAATGTTCAGATGAATATTTAAGTTCTTCATGCGAAATTTGAAGAATTTATTTCCATTAGTTTTCCAGATAAACGAATTTTTGTCTTTAATTAATATAGGAGGTGCCACTCCCCTCATGGGTAGTCCGCCAATTTATTACCCAAAATGTTTAGATGGAAGTTAAAGTTTTTCGTGCAAAATTTGAAGATTCTAACTGTAATAGTTTCCAAGATAAACGTATTTGTTTATTTAATTTATATGGGAGGTGCCACGCCCCCTACTTTTTGTCCTAAATAATTATATTGACACTAAAGTTGCTCCGACAAAATTTGAGGACTCTAACGTTCAAACATACAAACAAACACACATTAATTTTTATATATATAGATAAGAATATACAATTTTTTGTAATTACTTCACGTGAGAGGCACCGAAATTGGGGACTCTAGCTGTTATAGTTTTCTAGATATACATATTTTAATAATTAGATTTTAGTATTTACTTCATATGGGAGGTGCCACGCCCGCTTTTGCTGAACTCCCTATTTTTGTCCAAAATATTTGTATTTAAACAAAAGTTACTTGTACAAAATTTGGGGACTCTATACGTGGGACCTCGCTCATTTGAAATTTCAACATAAAAAGCAGTTATAACTCCTTCCAGACATACAGGAAGATATTGTGAAAATTTCAAGAAAATCAGTTTAGCCGTTTAAACTGATTAAATAAAAAACCCACTTAACGATTTTGAAAATTCTAACTACAATAGTTTTCCAGATTAACAATATGTTACATATGAGAGATGCCAAGCAAATTATTGCAAGTTCGCCAATTTCTATCTATCTATGAAAAATTTGTATTTAATTCATATATGTGGTGCCAAGCGCCCCATTGAAAGTCCGCCCGTTATTCTCTAAATGTTCACATGAATGTCAAAGTTCTTCATGTAAAATTTGAAGACTCTAGCTCTAATAGTTGCTCAGATATACGAATTTAATTCATGTGGGGGCTTCATGCTCCCCGGATGAAAGTCCGCCCTTTTGCCTCCAAAATATTCAGATAAATATTAAAATAATTTGTGCAAAATTTGAAGAATCTAGTTCTATTAGTTTCCCAGTTAAACGAAATTTTGTATTTAATTCATATGGGAGGTACCAAGTACCCCATTGGAAGTCCGCCCGTTATACTTTAAATGTTCAGATGAATGTCAAAGTTCTTCAAGTAAAATTTAAAGATTCTAGCTCTAATAGTTTCTCAGATATACGAATTTTTCTATTTTATTCATATGGGGACTCTAAGCTCCCCAGATGAAGGTCCGCTCTTTTTTCCTTAAAAATGTTCAGATGAATATTAAAGTTCTTCGTGCAAAGTTTTAAGAATTTAGTTCTATTAGTTTCCCAGATAAACGAATTTTTGTTTTTAATTAATAAGGGAGGTGCCGCTCCCCTCATGGGTAGTCCGCCAATTTATTACCCAAAATGTTTACATTGATGTTAAAGTTCTTCGTTCTAAATTTTAAGAATTTAGTTCTATTAGTTTCCCAGATAAACGAATTTTTGTATTTAATTTATATGGGAGATACCACGCCCCCTAATGCTAATCCGCCTACTTTTTGTCCTAAATGATCATATTGAGACTAAAGTGGCTCCAACAAAATTTGAGGACTCTAACTGTTATATTATCTCAAATATACGGATTTTATATTTTCTTAATGTGGTGTGAAATTTCGAAACAAAAAGTAGGCTATTACCTATTCCAGACATGCAGGAATACGCTGTGAAAATTTCAAGAAAATCGGTTCAGCCGTTTAGTAGTCTATAACGTTCAAACATACAAACAAACACACATTCATTTTTATATATATAGATTAGGATTATGGTAGAATTGAGAAAATAATTGGTTCTTTAAATTATGGAGCTCTTGGTTCATAATTGACGCAATCCTACATTGAAAGCCCTATTCCGAAAATCACCCTGATGTTCATTAGATTAATTGTCAAAGTAGGACATTGAAATTACCGCTCAAACATCTTTTTAGAACACTACCGTTACTGCTAAAATAGCGATACCGAAATATGCCAAAATACCGCTCAGATACAATTACTGAATTAAGCTGAAATACCGAAAACGCTAAAATACCAATACCGATATAAGTCAAAATACCGATACCGCTTCCTAATTTCAGAAACGGTTGCCAACCTTGTAAAATATAAAAATTTTACAAAAAATTTTCATGAAATGAATCCAGTGCAAAAACAAAATACATGAAAAATGTTGTCGTTGCCGAACTACCAACACCTTATGTCAATTCACCTAGATTGAAGGTATTAAAATTTATAAAGTTTACATTTCTACAAATATTCTACCATAGATAATACACATAGATTGCCAACTCAAGCTTTACCACGAAAAATGAACTTTCTCTCTTCACACTTACATGTTCTATGTGAATTCAACACAGAACTACAACAACAAATATTGAATATTTCAAGTCCAAAATTCGCACAAAATCTTTTTAATTTTTACAAACCAAAAATTTTTTTTTTTAATTATTTGACATTTCATTTTTTGTTTTTCTAATTTCAAATTGAAGGTGCAGAGTAGCATTTTTTAGTAGTAAGCAAATTTATGAAAATCGAAATAATTAAAGAATTTTACATTTTAACAAATATAAAATGCATGAAAACTATTATCACGCTTTTATAAATGCAATCTACAATTTGAAATTTTATAATATAAAAAAATTAATGTATCAAAAACATTGCACTATTATTTCGACCGATTTTATGCAACTATGTGTGGTAAAAACTTTTATACACTAACGTTCTAAAGAAAATCATACTAATACATATTTAGTGTTAGGTTTTTTTGACAGCTGAGTTAGGTTTTTTCCGGGAGAGTTGGCCTTCTACGGTAATATTCTATGTATTCTACCTTAAGTCCGAACTATAATGTGCATAAGGTAATGTCAAAACCGAATGAAAGGTATATCTAATGCTTAAGAAAATCCGAGGTGGCTATATATAATGTACTTACATATGTGCATTCAAAACAATTTAGCTCCATTTGTATATTTATGTGCCATACGTAAAAAAATACAAAAAAAATTTTCGAAACTCTCATAAAGGGGATGGAGATGATCAAAAAAAATTATACAAACAGTAATTTTTTGATTGTGTAAGCCACGTAGATATTCTGTCGGTTAAAATATTTTTTGTATGAAAACTGTCAATTTAACTTTACGATAAAATATAACCAGACATTGAGATAATGGGGATTAGTGAAAAAACTCACACGCACTGGTTTGATGAAAATCAAAACCCTTTTGATTTTCAGCAGAAATTAAAGCAGAAGAAGAAGCATAAATTCATTTTTATTTAGTACTAGCTATACCCAGTGTGCTTTGCTACACTAAAAGGAATATCTATATATATAAAAATGAATGTGTGTTTGTTTGTATGTTTATATGTTTGTATGTTTGAACGTTATAGACTACTAAACGGCTGAACCGATTCTATTTCACAGCGTATTCCTGTATGTCTGGAATAGGTAATAGGCTACTTTTAATTTTGAAATTCCAAGTGGGCGAGGAGCCACGCCTATTTGAAATTTGAAGAATTTAGTTCCATTAGTTTTCCAGATAAACGAATTTTTGTCTTTAATTAATATGGGAGGTGCCGCTCCCCTCATGGGTAGTCCGCCAATTTATTACCCAAAATGTTTAGATGGAAGTTAAAGTTTTTCGTGCAAAATTTTAAGATTCTAACGGTAATAGTTTCCAAGATAAACGTATTTTTGTATTTAATTTATATGGGAGGTGTCACGCCCCCTAATGATAGTCCGCCTACTTTTTGTCCTAAATAATTATATTGACACTAAAGTTGCTCCGACAAAATTTGACGACTCTAACTGTTATATTATCTAAAATATACGGATTTAATATTTTCTTAATATAGGCGCGGCTCCTCGCCCACTTGGAATTTCAAAATAAAAAGTAGCCTATTACCTATTCCAGACATACAGGAATACGCTGTGAAAATTTGAATAGAATCGGTTCAGCCGTTTAGTAGTCTATAACGTTCAAACATACAAACAAACACACATTCATTTTTATATATATAGATTTACTGAGACATCACATTTTTTGGCGCAAGGTAAATGAAATATGGATGAAAAAACTTCATACTCGAATTTATTTAAACGCACAGTACCAAATTTGGCATGAAAAATACAAAGAAAACATGTAAGAAAGTATAGTCGGACGTGACTGACCATATGATAGCCTACACCAGTTATGAATATTAAATGTGATTTATTTTTCATAATAATGCATTTATCTTCAATATTACCTTGTTCCGATACATTTAAGCAATTTATGGATGAAAAACAAATTTTCTGAAAGAGGCTTCATATGGGGCAAATATGGACCAAACCTGATCAAATTTTTGTGAATGTATTTATATCTATATAATACTAGCTATACCCAGGGTGCTTTGCTACCCTAAAAAGAGTATAAACAAAAACCGCACTTTATGATTTTTGAAGATTCTAGGTCTGTTAGTTTCCCAGTTATACTAATTTTTATTTTAATCCACATGGGAGGTACCATAGCCCCTTTTGATAGTCCACAATAGGGGTATAGTACCTCCCATGTTCACATGAATGTGCAAATTCTTTGTGCAAAATTTTAGGATTCTAGATTCAAATATTCACATGTCAGGTTGTTAGCGCAAAAATTAAAGACTTTAACTCTAATAGTTTCTCAGAAATTTTTGTATTTAATTCATATGAGAGGCTCCAAGAACCCCTAATGAATGTCCGCACATTTTACTTCCAAATGTTGACTTTTATGTTAATTTTAAGATTCTACCTCTAATAGTTTCTAAATAAACGAATTTTTGTATTTAATTCATATGGGAAGTGCTACTTCCCATGTTGCTAGCCCGCCAATTTATTACCCAAATGTTAAAATGAATGTCAAAGTTCTTCGTGCAAAATTTGAGGATTCTAGATAAAATAGTTTCCCAGATAAACGAAATTTTTATTTAATTCATATGGGAGGTACCATGTCCCCTATTGCTAGTCCGCCAATTTTTCCTCCAAAATTTTCACATAGATGTTAAAGTGCTTCGTGCAAAATTTTAAAATTCCAGCTCCAATAGTTTCCAAATAAACCATTTTTTTTATACAGCTTACGATGGCTAGGAAAAACCCCTTTAGAAATCCTAGGAAAACCGACTGGGTCAAATTCGGTAATCTGATTGATACCATACCACCTCCGGAAACGGATGGACTGCATGGTAGACAGGACTTGGACGACTCAGTATATTATCTATCCAGGACTTTAAGGAAAGCCTACTATGCTTCATGTAGGATGCGGCAGGTACCTAGGAAATTCCGGCAACCATGGTGGAATCCTAAACTAATGCAGCTAAGGAAAGAATGTAGGAAACTATTTAATAAAGCGAAGAGGGATCAGAACCCGTTAAGCTGGGACGACTATCGTCAAAGCTTCAATACTTTCAAGAAGGAAACCAGAAGGGCTAAAAAGGAATCCTGGAAGCGTTTCTGTGAGGAGCTGGAGAGTACCACGGAGGCATCACGTCTACGTAAGGTGCTATCCAAAGACCCCGGTACGCTTGGATTCCTGATGAAACCGGATGGTAACTTTACTGAAAGTAGCACCGAAACTCTGGAACTACTTATGGAGACACACTTTCCGGGTTGCAGAGATGATGAAAATGAAGGCTCCACTTTGGAGCACCTCACAGCTTCTCGAATCCACATAAGTGAATTAGTCAGTTCCATTGTTAGTATGGAGAAAATTTCGTGGGCGGTGTCATCCTTCAAGCCCTATAAATCCCCAGGGCCAGATGGCATATTCCCAGCACTACTCCAAAAATCGATCACCACCATCATGCCATGGCTAATTATGATATTTAGGAGCAGCCTGGAAACAGGATACATTCCTAAAGTATGGAGAGAGGTTACAGTGGTATTTATCCCCAAAGCGGGAAAAGTAAACCATAGTACCGCCAAAGACTATAGGCCGATCAGTCTGTCATCGTTTTTATTGAAAACATTGGAAAGATTGGTCGACATCCATGTCAGGAACATCATCTCTGATAACTTCTGTAGAGCACAACACGCATACCTGAAAGGAAGGTCGGTGGAGACAGCCTTACATGACGTTGTCGGAACCATAGAGAAGGCACTTGACATAAAGGAATATGTTATGGCATCTTTCTTGGACGTTGAGGGTGCGTTTAACAACGTGAACATATCCGCAATAGTCGATGCACTGGGTGACCTAGGTGTCGATCAGCGGATAAAAAACTGGACAGAAAACATGCTTAAGAGTAGGGCCATTAACTCTAATATGGGTATTGGCAAGACAAGGAAAGTCGTGACAAGGGGCACACCACAAGGTGGTGTTATCTCTCCACTCCTGTGGAATCTTGTCGTGAATAAAATCCTTTTCAGACTCAGTAGGATGGGCTTCAAAGTAGTCGCATATGATGACGACGTCGTGCTCCTTATTCAAGGGAAGTTTCTTCCCACAATAAGTGAACTCATGGAATCAGCCCTCAGCGTTCTACTATCATGGGCCAAGGAAAACGGTCTGGGTGTCAACCCGGCCAAAACTGAACTGGTTCTTTTCACCAGGAGGTACAAAATTCCAGAATTCAGACGTCCGCGTTTGGATGGTACCATTTTGAACACCTCAAGCGAAGCCAAATATCTTGGCGTAATCCTAGACTCTAAACTCACGTGGAAACGTAATGCTGAGAGTCGAATGAAGAAGGCATTATGTACCTTCTATATATGTAAGAAAACCTTTGGGAAAAGATGGGGTCTTAAACCATACATTGTGCACTAGATGTACAATGCGGTCATAAGACCTATCTTGACCTACGGAGCTCTTGTTTGGTGGAGAGCGGTGGATACCAAGACTTATCTCTCTAATCTGAACAAGGTACAAAGATTGGCATGTCTTGCAATCACTGGCTGTTTAAGTTCCACCCCTCAGGCTAGTCTAGAGACGATGCTGAACGTAACTTCTCTTGATATATACATCAAATGCATTTCTGCTAAATCTGCTCTACGACTTAAACAGTCGAACGGGTTGAAGCACGACCGCATTGGTCATGGCACCATCCTACAAAAGATAGGCAGGCCTATCATGGGGCAGGAAACAGATTACATTCTATCTACACTGAATTTTAATAGGTCATTCAAGACCAAAATACCGACAAGGGATGATTGGGCCGCGAATACTGTCCTAAGGGATGACGTGATCTCAATCTACACAGATGGCTCAAAGACTGAAAGAGACACGGGATCGGGAATCTTCTCCGATAAACTAAATCTTCTACTGTCTCTTCGACTACCTGACACCTGCACGGTCCTTCAGGCAGATATATATGCCATCTATACTGCCACGAGAAGAATCCGGGAACTAAATCTCGAAAATTCGACTATACATATATACTTGGACAACCTTGCATCAATCAAGGCTCTTAATTCCAATGTTATTAAGTCGGAATGTCTTCTCAATTGCATTCAATCGTTGGCACAACTGACACAACATCACGTTGAGTTGATATGGGTTCCAGGACATGAGGGCATCCGGGGAAATGAAATATCTGATGAATGCGCAACCAAAGGGTCGTCCCTGGACTTAACCCTTGCGCAAAAGGATATTCACGCTCCCCTGACGACCCTATCAAAACTGATAGATTAATGGGCTCTGAGTGAGACGGAACTCAGGTGGTCAAATCTCACCACTTGTAGAATATCGAGACTGCTCTGGCCCACTCTGACAACGGATAGGACTAAGACCCTCTTATCTCTTGGTAAGAACTCGATTAGGCTTCTAACTGGTATAATTACTGGGCACTGTATGATTGGACATATGTCAGAACGTATGGTCTACCCAAATCATAGCTACTGTAGAAGCTGCTTGGACGAAGAGGAAGTGGAATCGGTACAACACCTTCTATGTGACTGTCGAGCCTTACAAGAGCACAGACTACTCTATCTGGGTAGAGCTCTTTTTCATGATCTAGACTGTCTCATAGATGCGTCACTGATAAACATGATCGGTTTTATTAAAAGCACCGGCTGGTTTACATGGAGACCGAACGAACCAAGTAGTCAACGAAATTAGGGAGGGTAACCATTCTCTCATCGCTATTGAATGGTAATTCTAAGGGTATCACAATGGGCCATAAGGCCTCCGAGTGAACTCGCTTGCTAGCGAGCAACCCACGTAACCTACCTACCTACCATTTTTTTATTTAATTCATACCACGTACCACGCCCCCTATTGCTATTCCGCTAATTTTTTGTCATAAGTTGATACTAAAATGGCTCCGAAAAATTAGAGGACTCTAGCTGTTATATTTTCTCAGAGATACGAATTTAAGATTTTCTTTATATGGGAGGGGCCACGCCCACTTTAGCTAGTCCGCCCATATTGTCTCCATATGGTCATGTGGATGTCAAAGTTGTCCATACAAAATTTGAGGACTCTAGCTGTTGCAGTTTCTGAGATATGAGATTTTAAATACTTATTATGTATGTGGGCGTGGCACTTTGCACACATGAAATTTTAAAATAAAAAGTAGCCTATAGTTCCCCCAAAATGTTCACATAGTTGTTAAAGAGCTTCGTGCAAAATTTAAAGATTCCAGTTCCAATAGTTTCGCAAATGAACGATTTTTTGTATTTAATTCATATGGGAGGTGCCACGCCCCCTATTGCTAGTCCGCATTTTTTTTGTCCTAAATATTTATGTTGATACTAAAGTGGCCCAGAAAATTTGATGTTTCTAGCTGCAATATTTTCTCAGATATACTAATTTAAGTGTTTCTTTATATGGGAGGGGCCACGCCCACTATAGATATTCCGTCCATTTTGCCCCCATATATTCATGTGGATGTCAAAGTTGTCCACACATACATACATACATACATACATACATACATACATACATACATACATACATACATACATACATACATACATACATACATACATACATACATACATACATACATACATACATACATACATACATACATACATACATACATACATACATACATACATACATACATACATACATACATACATACATACATACATACATACATACATACATACATACATACATACATACATACATACATACATACATACATACATACATACATACATACATACATACATACATACATACATACATACATACATACATACATACATACATACATACATACATACATACATACATACATACATACATACATACATACATTTTTATGAGCTCAGAAGCCCTTTCGTCGGGTTCTGTTGTATTGGGGCTAGGTGAAATAATGGACCGATTTTAACCATTTTCAATAGGCTTCGTCCTATTGTGTGCCAAATTTCATCCAACTATCTTAAAAATTGCGACCTGTACCTTGCGCACAAGGTTTACATGGACAGCCAGCCAGCCAGCCAGACGGACGGACATAGCTCATACTCAGAAAATGATTCTAAGCCGATTGGTATACTTTAAGGTGGGTATAGGACGAATATTTTTGTATGTTACAAACATCAGCACAAACCCAATATACCCTCCCAACTAAAGTGGTGTAGGGTATAGATATCCAGTTTTTAATTCATTCATAAACAAGTAAGAAACTATAGTCAGGCGTGGCCGACCATACACCAAATACAAATATTAAATTTAATTTTTTCAACAATAAAGCATTTATGAATTTTACCTTGGTTCCAACATATTTAATAAATTTATTGACGACAAACTAATTTACTGAAAGAAACCATAAAACTTGGTGAGGCTCAATTATTATGAAATTCAGCAAGGCTTGCATAAAATATAGTTGAGCTATTTTTTGGCGAGATATAAGTACATATATTTAACATAATTATCATGGGGGCTAGGTTAAATTGTGGACCTATTTTAACTATTTTCAACAGCCTTCGTCATTGGATCCAGAAAAGGGATACACATCTTAATCGAATCACTACGTATGTATATTGAAAGTGTTATTATTGATTATATAAAACTTAGTTTTGCCGATTTTTGGAAAGATAGTACATATTGGGTAATTTCAAAAAATTTCTAAAAAAAGTTGGATTTTGAACATGACCCTCTCCGATTTCGATGCAATTCGGTACACACATTCTTCGTGTAAATACGAAATTTTAAGTTCTCCAAAATTCTTTACGGTTTAGATTTTATCTCATTGTCCCACTCTACAGTTTTTATATTTCATTGTGAACAATATGAGTTCTTTTTGGTGAAGGAATAAAGAAAATGGAAGATATTTTTGACTAAAGGACGTTTTCCGATATCATTATCCTTATGATAAAACTATAATATTTTAAATAAAATTTGATCAAACTAAAAAACATAGGCTTTCATTAGGGTCTAAAACCATCAACAATAAAATCTAAAAAATTTTTAAATTTTGGAGAACTTTAAACTTTGTATTTACACAAAGAATGTTTGTACCAAGTTTCATCAAAATCGGAAAGGGTCAAAATCCAGTGTCTATTTCATACCTGTGGTAGAGGTATAAACTACCAAGAAAGCCCTAGGCTTTCTCAAAAACTGCATCCGAGGAGTTGGCGAACCCTGGACCAAGTACCTTTTCGTACTACGGTGAGAGAGTGGGTTCCTCTTAGGGATGCCAATCCCGATCCCGCAAATAACGGGCTTTTTTCGCGATCAGGATATCTCGAAACCCGGTATTTTTCAAAATGAATCCCGGGATTTGTTACAACAAATTTTTTTATTTTCTTTTTGGGGTCATAATCTTCATTAGTTTGAAAATTACGATCTTATTTTATTTTTGACTTATGCAAAACAAAATTCAGCACAGCTAATTTTATACATATGTATTTGAAACTTTTATTTTTTAAAAAGGTATGATTCCATAAACATAGTACATATAAATTGATTTATTCATTTCGTTTTTAACACTTCGAAATGTTGGTCGCAGACCCAAAAAGTATACACATTCTGTGTCTGTAAGTTGAAAACACGAGCTAGAAGACTCATTCTATTTAGGCTGCAAATTTGGACCATAGTTGACACAAGAACACCTAATAGGATCTCCTCTGAAAATCACATTGATACTCATATTTATATCAATACATTACAATATTTTGATGGTAGGTATTTAATTTTGGTACAGTTAAATACAAACTATATTTTTCAATACTAGAAGATTTTGCATTTCAAACTTTCTACAAATTTGAGTGATACCGGCAAAGGATGTTCGAATAATCGAATTATTTTAAAAACGCATAGAAAGTGCTTTTATGAAGTATGTAGTTAAAAAGTTTCAGAAATTGGGAAATTCTAAATGTTTTTATTTAAAAATTGGAATTAATTGGATTGTTTTAATTTAAATATATCGTCTGTCTGCTAAATTTCCACAAAATTAAACAAGTTTCTTTCAAACATGAAGATTTAAGGATTTTCATATATAAAATAATTAAATTTATGTAATCACGAAATCCCGAAAAATCCCGGGATCCGAGCAATTTTCAAAATCCCGGGATTTATAAAAGCCAGTCCCGTTTGGTGTCAGAATAAGGAACTTGGTACTGACTACTGGACGATTGAACGAGGACGCTCTCCAAAAATAGATCACCACCATCATGCCATGGCTAATTATGATATTTAGGAGCAGCCTGGAAACAGGATATTTTCCTAAAGTATGGAGAGATTTATCCCCAAAGCGGGAAAAGTAAACCATAGTACCGCCAAAGACTATAGACCGATCAGTCTGTCATCGTTTTTATTGAAAACATTGGTCGATGCACTGGATGACCTTGGTGTTGATCGGCGGAAATGGGTGTTGGCAAGACAAGGAAAGTTGTGACAAGGGGCACAAGGTGGTGGTATCTCATCACTCCTGTGGAATCTTGTAAATAAAATCCTTTTCAGACTCAGTAGGATGGTCAAAGTAGTCTCATATGCTGACGACGTTGTGCTTCTTATTCAAGAGAAATTTCTTCCCACAATAAGTGAACTCATGGAAGCAGCCCTCAGGGTTATACTATCATGGGCCAAGGAAAACGGTCTGGGTGTCATCCCGGCCAAAACTGAACTGGTTCTTTTTACCAGGAGATACAAAATTCCAGAATTCAGTCCTCCGCGTTTGGATGGTACCATTCTGAATTCCTCAAGCGAAGACAAATATCTTGGCGTAATCTTAGACTCTAAGCTCACGTGGAAACGTAATGCTGAGAGTCGAATGAAGAAGGCATTATCTGCCTTCTTTATATGTAAGAAAACTTTTGGGAAAAGATGGGGTCTTAAACCATAACTACCCTTAACATATATGTCGAATGCATTTCTGCTAAATCTGTTCTACAACTTAAACAGTCGAAGGGATTGAAGCATGACCGCATTGGTCATGGCACCATCCTACAAAAGATAGGCAGGCCAATCATGGGGCATGAAACAGACTACATTCTATCTACACTGAATTTTAATAGGTCATTCAAAGCCAGAGTACCGACAAGAGATGATTGAGCCGCGAACACTGTCCTAAGGGACGACGTGATCTCAATCTATATTGATAGCTCAAAGACAGAAAGGGGCACGGGAGCGGGAATCTTTTCTAAAAAACTTAAACTTCTACTGTCTCTTCGACTACCTGACACCTGCACGGCCCTTTAGGCAGAGATATATGCCATCTATACAGCCGCGAGAAGAATCCGGGCACTAAATCTAGAAAATTCTACTATAAATATTTACTTGGACAGCCTTGCATCAATCAAGGCTCTTAACTCCTATGTTATTAAGTCGAAATGTCTTCTCAATTGTATTCAATCATTGGCACAACTGACACAACATCACGTTGAGTTGATATGGGTTCAAGGACATGAGGGCATCCGGGGAAATTAAATATCTTATGAGTGCGACGTCCCCAGACTTAACCCTTGCGCAAAAGGATATTCACACTCCGCTGTCGACCCTATCAAAATTGATAGATGACTGGGCTTTGAGTGAGATGGAACTCAGGTGGTCAAATATCACCACTTGTAGAGTCATAAATCGGTAGGCCCGGTTATTAGGGCAAAAATTGTGCCGATCCTTATAAAATTTATTGTTGGGATTTATGTTTATTTAAAACTTATTTGTGCCAAATTTCATTGTGATACCAGTGTTTATAAGTGGATTGTGGACATATTATTTTAATATTATTTTTTTGAGTAATATATTCGTGTATAATATTAAAACCGCTAAGCCATATGGCTTGACAGATGGACGGACATAGCTTAATCGACTCAGTAAGTTATTCTGTGCAAAATGATTATGTTACAAACATCTGCACAAACTATAGTGGTGTAGGGTATAAAAAAATATTTCGAAAAATAAATAATTGTTTTTACAACAAAAATTACATGTATATTAATAGTAAAAATTTTATGTGTAGTAGTGTTGACACATAACGCATAATTTTTTCATAAATTTTAAAAAAAATTATGTTGCCCTAGTAAAATCTAAATATAAATGAAATTTATGCTTCTTCTTCAATGATTGCTGTTATTAATTACTCGGGGGAGTTTTCCCGTTTTTTCCTGCCGAGCGCGTACCCAGGTGGCGGATAGGGGATGGTGATGGACGATCTGTCTACTATCTGGGAACATTATATTTAATTTTTCATATGAAAAATATTATTAACGGCTAAAGGTATGCTACGGTTTTTGTATATTAAAAAATTATGTTGTAATAATGAAAATATTTAAAGTTCACTTATTTCTCACTTTAATTAATGTTTCCTTTTATTATTACGAACATTAAAGGCAAGTCGTAATAATGGCCCTAAGTCTGGTATAATTGCAAGATTTATTGACCATTACAAACACAATTTTCTTTAATATTTTATAGCGCCTTAAAATAGGCTTTAGAGATATTTTATAATTTGAATGTGTGCATGTGTGTGAAAGATTTAATGAAATTCAGATATTTATATTGTGCTTCAGAATTTGTTTATACTAAATTAATTTTACTAAAAAAATTACAACTAATTATATACGGTTAAAGTAATTTTCGGTAAAGGACCTTGTATGGGAGCAATTATAGACCGATCGTAAAAAAATACAGTAACATTTATGTACATAAAAGCTGTATTTCTGTCAAATGTTGAATCTATATGGCTATTTGGTAATAAGTTAGGAAGAGATGTTGGGACCGATCGTGAAAATTTTTTAAAATCACTTTTCTTTATATAACATTAATATTTGCGCCATGCATTTATGTAGTTTTCTGAAGGAGACCTTGTGTGGGAGTTACGACCAATTATGGACCGATTGAAAAAACATATTACATTATTTTTTCTGTATATGAAAGCAATATGTGTGCCAAATTTTGTGCAAGTATCATTATTAATTAATAAGTTATTTTGGTTTAAGTGATTTTCGGGAAGGGACCTTGTATGGGAACTATGAAAAATATGGACCGATCTACAGTGGACCAAATGCGCAATCTAGCGCGAAATTGGTCAAAAAATTTATGTTTTCAAAACAAAATTTGTATTGCTTTTATACTTACCATGTTCCCACTGTGCTTAAGGGTAAAAATATTTTTTTGTTTTCTACGAAGTTAACATCACTGTAAGCAGTCAAACAAGAGCAATTTTTTAAAATATTTTTTTTTGCAAATTTCTTATAAATGATTTGATATTTTGAAGTGATTTTTTAAAGATCGTGAGAAGTTAAATTACAAACTTATTTCATATTTATTAACTACAAGGACTGTTTATATAATTGTCATGCCTACTTCGAATAGTTCGCCCATACGCCAAAGATTACTTTTGCAAAATTTTAGAACTCTAGAAGTTATAGTTTCATAGATATAATAATTTTACACATTTAAAACATATGGAAGGTACCAGGCCCACTATAAATAGTCCGCCCACTTTTCCTTCAAGCATTTGCGTATATGTTAATGTTGATTGGGTAACATTTAAGAACTTTTTCTAATGTTATTTCTCATATATTCTACTTTTAATATAAATTTTGTATGTAGGCATGGCAGCTCGCCCCCTTGAAGATTCAGAGCAAAAAGTGTCCGACGAAAAATACTTCAACAAACTCCGAATATTTCAAGAAAATAGGATACTTCAAACAAAGTTTATATACAGAAAATGTGTAATAAAAGGCTTCTTTCATTATATTGTATTTTAACACACTTGTAATATGTGCCATGCCTTTTACGTATAATTTCCATTTCATCGAAATTGTAGCTCATTTAATTTTCTAGTTACATTCCAAATTTCAGATTTCTAAGTGATTTCTAAGTCGAGTAAAACACTATTGCGCGCTAGATTAGGCACTTGGTCCGCTGTGCGATCGTGGAACAATTTTGAAATAACCTTTCTATAAATAATTGCAATATCTGTGTCAATTTTTGTATTATTATCATTTTTCGTAATGAATAATATGTTTTTAAGTGATTTTCGTAAGGGGACCTTGTATGGGAACTACGACCAATTATCGACCGATCGTAAAAAAATACAATGTTATTTCTGTGAGCAACATTTTGCATTATTTGGAAATGAGTTATATGTGTTTAATTGTATTTTTGAAGGGGACCTTGTATAGGAGCTATGACCAAATATGAACCGATCGTGAAAATAATTTAAAATAACATTTTTGTATACAAAAGCAAAATTTATTCCAAATTTTATACATATTTTATACATTATTTTTTAATGAGTAATGTGCGTTACAGTGATTTTCGGAAATGGACCTTGTATAGGAGCTACGACCCATCGTAAAAAAATCACAGTAATATTTCTGTATATAAGAGCAATACTTGTACCAAATTTTATATGGATATCTTAATTTAGTAATGAGTTAGGCAATATTTGTCCCAAAATTTTCTATGGATATCATTATCTGGTAATGACTTATGTGTGTTTAAGTGTTATTCTGAAGGGGACCTTGTATGGGAGGTACGACTAATTATCGACCGATTCAGAAACTTTTTCCTTTGTATGAATTCTATTGACATAAAACTTTTATTTATAAAATTTTGTAGAGATATTATCATTCTAACGGAAGTGATTAACAATAAACTCATTTTCCGGGAATATGTACACTTGCATGGGAGGTATATAGAAGTGTGGACCAATTCCGCCAATTTTTAACAAAACTCAAGTTTTTGTATAGATACAAACGCGTGCTAATTTTCATGGAATTGTATCGCTTAGTTTTTTGTGGAAATTGTGTAAGAGTGTGTAAAAAAGCTTAATTTTATCGGAGTTTTTAAATTTTGCTTCATAACTCTTCCCGATGTAAACCGATTTTGCTGATTTTCAATACCAAACTGCCTAGGATAATAATGAATATCTTTGGGAAATACCAATAATTTCCATTGATTCGTTTTAACGTGAGCGTGTTCTACACAGACAGAACGACAGATGGACGGGCGGACAAAGCTAAATCGACTCAGAATTTTTTAAGAACCCGGAATTTACATATATACTTTGTTGCGTCTTAGATTAATATTTCTTGGTGTTACACACGGAATGACCAATTTACATATACCCTCAGGGGAGTTCTTCAGTTTTTCTCACCGTGCGCGTCCCCGGGTGGCGGATAGGGGGTGGTGATGGACCATCTGTCCCCCCCCAGTTTTAGTTTCACTCAAGCATATTGGGCATATTGTCCACCACCTGGGAATATTATATTCCCCGCAGACCAAAAAAACTGGAAGAAAACAACATGGAAAATAAAAATAAAAAGATAAATGTTACGTTACAGGACCTAAATAACCCAGTACCGGCGGCAAGTGTTGATTCACTCGCGAGTCACATGTCGTCGTCATCCTGCAATCGTGAGCAAAATACTACTACGGAGATGGGTACCTTGGCCTCCGTGGAGGACAATGCATCAAGTGTACAGCATGCCATTGGCAAATATACAGGGGTGAAAGAGAAGAATGTACTCGGAGAGAGCTCTCAGCTATCCTCAGATGATAATAACAACACCATTATAGCAAATCCCAAGAAGGATGAAGTAGAGCAAATGGTGAAAGAGGTAAGTGATGGCATATCATAACTACCTATTACTAAGAAAAGACTATCTGGAGCACAGAGGAGAAAATTAAAAAAGATGCTTCAGGATATCATAGTTAGTCAATCCTACGGCACTCTTAAGGAAAAACCGGACTCTCTCACAAGATCTGAGGCAAAGAGGATCAGCCTCACGAAGAGTTGACAACTGAGAATAAACCTAAGAAGAAAAAGAGCTCTCCGTCTTCTAACACGCAGTCGAAGCCAAGCCACACTTCACTCGAAGGGATCTCAAGTCCTACGAGTAAGGTTTACAACGAGTAAGGTTTACAACGCCAAACCAGATATTTCAAAGACGACCACGTTGGCGAAACCAACATCGAAGGTAAGGGTATCTCAAAAGAAGCCCGAAAAATGAGGAAAGAGAAGCTAGACAGTGGAAAAGGAAAAGAGCCGCCATCTTACACCAAAGATGCCAGAAGAAGACACCGGGACGATCTCTGCTATGCGGTTTACAATGCCGGTAATCCGACAGCCAAAATTCCAATAGACCAACAGAGTAAAATAGAAGACCTGGTCAACAATAAGATAGTGGACCACGCAATCGCTTCAAAGGGCAAACAACCAATAGAGAGCGTGAGCTGTGAGAGCTGGGTGTGGTAAAATGGGATGTCTTTTACAGGAAAGAAGAACCTGAGGGAACTCTATTTGTATAGGTATCGACAAGAATTCCATGGCTAGTCTTGCCAAGAATAAAGGTAGGGCTTACTTCGCTTCTAAAGCTGTCATATTAAAAATTGAAAAGCTGTTACAACAAGCCCCGAAAAGGACACTAAAAAACATAAGAACACAACATCAGTAGACACTACATTTAGGTTGAGGAGTCAAATCCTAAAATCTAGGAAGTTACCACTAACTCCCCAGAAGAAAGTGCAGCTGCCCTTTACAAAATTGGGAAGGCGCCGATTGAAAGAGCGGTTAAAAGCGGCCGCGACAAGGACTCTAAAACACTTACGATGGTACCCAAAGCATCATAAGCAAGTACTGGTAATGTTGAAGAGCCAAATCCTAAAATCGAGGAAATTGGGAAGGTGTCGATTAAACAGTCTCATATTCCAATGCCAGATAAGGACACCGCAGTGCCATCAATAGTACTCACTGTATCAATGCCCACTTCAGTCTATCCGGAGGAGTCAAGTCCAAAGAGCGAGGAGGTGAAAACCAACTCGCTGGAAGACAGTTTAATGGATGACCATGATCGGAACGAGACTGCTACCAACGCTCTGATAGCTAATATTAACACATGCAAAATACATATAGCTTTAATCCAGGAACCTTCGACGATTCGCAACAAGGTTTTTGGATTAAATCACGTAAATTTCCAACATTTTTACGCTGATTGAGGGTCTCGCCTGAGAACATGTATCTTATGCCACAAGAACTTATGTTTCATCCTCTCAACAGGATTATCCACATCGGATGCAACCGTACTGAAGCAAGGTAGTGGCAACATATATCTCGCTTCCGTTTACCTGCGCTTCGATTCTCCGACACTACCACCAACGTCCGATCTGATGAAACTGGTTGAAGAGGCACATTGGAAAAATAAGAAAATTGTAATAGGTTGTGATGCAAATTCCCACCATGTAGCTTGGGGTAGTACAAACACCAATCACAGGGGACAAGCGCTTATGGATTTCCTTAATACTAAAATCTTGATCACATTGAACTTAGGTTATAAAGCTACCTTTGTCAATAGAATCAGAGAAGAAGTATAAGATATAACTATATGTTCAGAAGAGCTTATAAACGAAATTCAGGATTGGAGAGTTTCGAACGAGTACTCCTTTTCTGACCATCGGTACATAAGATTCAAAATACTAAGACCACCACCAAAGCCGATAAAGTTTCGGAATAAGTCTAAAACTAATTGGACAATGTTCGGGACCTTACTAAAGAACCGTTTAGGTCGGGACAATTTCCAATGTCGGAATAAGGAGGATATAGACACCAAAGTAGAAACGTTCACAAATGGCGTGGTTGAATCGTTCGAGAACAGCTCTCTGCGAGACCGGAGATCTGCCCAGGAGAAACCTTGGGTAACCGGGGAGATCCGGAACTTTGGGAAGACTGTTCGCAAACTATTTAACCGGGCACGGCGTAAAAAGACCGCAGTATACTGGGATGAGTATCGTAATAAACTTGGTGAATATAAGAAAATCGTTCGAAAAGCCAAACGAGACTCCTGGAAACTTTTCTGTGAACAGGTTGATAGCGTAAATGACGTAGCGAAGATAAACAAGTAAGAGCGTTATATTCGCCTATGCCGAATCTAATATACCCACCATCAAACCGTATACCGTAAAAGGTATGCTCTCCTATAAATATCAGGGTGATATTGCTCATAAAATTTACTGAAGAGGAACTTATATGAGAGGTAGGGTGAATTATTGACCTTTTTTTCATAAAAATGTTCATACATTTTTTTAGACCGATTTTGGATCACATAAAACATGTTTACATCGAATATCAGTTCCCGACACTTTCCGCATGAAATTTGATAGGAAGATTTACGTTCCCATAAAAGTTTCATGAAACTTATGCGTGTCTAATTTCATCGCTATAATCGCAAAAATGACTTTAACGCTCATTACTGGCTTAAAAACAGTAATGAGCCTTAAAGTAATTTTTTGAAGGGGACCTTTATGGGGGTAGGATCAATTATGGACCTATCCACATAAAATTTGATGGCTTGGCAGGGACTTTCTTATGTCAAATTTCATTGCTATACTCGTTTTTTTAAGCCAGTAATGAGCGTCAAAGTCATTTTCTGAAGGGGACCTTATAAGGGTGGTAGGGTCAATTATTGACTGATCCATACAAAATTTGGTAGAGAGATTTTGTATCGCACGAAAGTTATGTCTGTCGATTTACATCGCTATATATTCAGTGATATTATGAATGGGACGTTATATGGGGGTGGGGTCAATTATGGACCGATTCTCATAAAATTTCGTAGGGCGATTTTGACTCATATGAAATTTATTTATGTCGAATTTCATCGCTATACTCGTACTTAAAAAATATATGTTAGTTAAAGCTGTTTTTCGAGGGTCCACTTGTATGGGAGCTATCCGAAAACGTTAACTGATAATACTCATTTTCAATACGAAACAGACCTTATCTACAGAGAAACTCAACCCTCTAGCTCATTCCGTTCGGACTTAATAGTGCTTTCAACAGACTGACAGATGGCCAGACAGACGGACGGACGTGACTAGATCATCTTAGAATTTAATAAGGACCCAGAATATATATACTTTTGTGGGTCTATGACCAATATTCCGATATATTACAAACGGGATGACAAAAACAATGCACCCCTCCATCTTTTTTGATAGTGGGTATAAAAAGTTCCAATCCAAAACTCATGTTCAGCTGGAATCAATGATCGATGACACGGGCCTAAGGCTGGAGGATATGGAGGAGACAATAAAACTCCTAATTAAATCTCATTTCCCACCAGGTATATCAAATAACATAGATGAACCGATTTTGGAGGAAGGGGAGGCTAATACGGAAATAGTTATTACATCTGACATGGTTAAATGGGCAATCAAAAGCTTTGCTCCCAATAAAGCTGCAGGACCTGATGGCATTTTCCCGGCACAAATATTCACTTGAAATTAACATATACCCCAGTTAAATGGCAGGATGCAAGGGTAATAACTATACCCAAACCAGGAAAACCTTGCTATGCGACACCTAAGTCCTATCGACCGATAAGTCTTACATAATTCCTACTTAAAACCTTGGAACAGATAGGCGATGGTATGGTTAAAAGCAGTATATCAGACAAAGACCTTAAATATAAGCAGCATGCTTATATAAAGGGACAATCGGTGGAAACCGCTTTAAACGAATTTGTCCACTACATAGGTGCATCCTTTGATAGCAAACTGTTTACACTGGCGGTATGCATATCGAAGGCGCATTCAATAACGTGCGCACTGATACTTTTTTCCAACCCCTAGACCAGTTTTATGTTGACCGGCTGCTCCGTAACTGGATCAAGCACATGCTAAGGAACAGATGCATAAGCTGCGAGATGTACGATATAACTATCAGGAAAAAGGTATTTCGCGGTATACCACAGGGTGTCATTTTGTCACCTTTACTCTGGGTTACTACGATTATTAGCCTCCTAAGGACCCTAACCGAGAAAGGACTTAGACCTGTCTGCTATGCAGACGATGTCGTAATACTTTTAAAGGGAAATGATCCAAATTACTTGAGTAGAAGAGCTGAATACGGCCTTGAACTGGGCTCAACCGAGAGGCCTCAATGTTAACCCGGCAAAAACGGAAATCTGTCTTTTCACAAAAAAGACAAAAATTTCTACATACTCTGAAACTTGCTTCTTGGGCAAGAAGATACCAGTAACAGACAAAGTTAAGTACTTAGGTGTAATCCTCGACCGGAAATTAAAATGGAGACACCACATAGAGGCAAGGATCAACAAGGCACATCGGTGCTGGGCGATATGTAGGAGAACTATTGGCATGAAATGGGGTCTTAGTCCTACTATGACAAATTGGCTTTATAAAAGTGTAATTAGACCAATTCTAGCTTATGCTTCAAAATTCTGGTGGACTGCTTTAGACAAAAAGTGCAATATCAAACTACTGCAGGGAGTTCAGCGTACATGTGTACTACTTCAACCAAGGCTCTGGAAACGTTGCGCTTCAAGCCGAACGGCTCTTTACTTTAGACGAACTGACCAAAAGCGGTTATAGGACACGTTATCAATGCATGCTGGACACATTGGAAGGTTATACACAATCTTCGGACGTGCCAGACACAGAATATGTCGGAAACTTTGAAACGCTGATCCCAGATAGAATGTCTTGGTCAAGCGAAACATAAGAGCAAATGCCAGTAGGAATCCGTTTTACACGGATGGCTCTAAATTGTGGGACTGGGGTTCTATATTGAAGAACCAGAAACAGAAATATACCACCGTTTACCAAATCATAACACAAGCTTTCAGGCAGAAGTACGAGCAATAACGGAATGCGTAAATTGGATTAGAATAAATATGGCGCCCACGACCCTTAATATATTCACCGACAGCCAGAAGGCAATTAGGGCGATATGGGGTGATAAAACTAAATCTAAGACCGTATTGGATTGTAAGACCGTATTGGATTGTAAGCTGAATACTCTCCCAGAGGTAAGGTTTACATCACATGGGTACCAGCCCACGCGGGAACAGTCGGCAACGAAAGGGCTAATGTAATAGCTTTAAAGGGAAGGGAGCTCGATGCAGTTTACCTGACAAACGCAAAACTATTCGACGCAACAAAAGTTGAACTAAAACTATGGGTGAGAGAATTCCATAAGACCTCTTGGAATAATGAAACAGTGGGTAGAACCACAAAAATCCTATAGGGTGACCCTGATGAGAGCAAGACGAAAAATCTCCTCAAAATGAGCAAGTCTGGACACACAGGATTACGTGTCGACGTCATCCTGCAATCGTGAGCAAAAGACTACTACGGAGGGGGGTACCTTGACTTCCGTGGCGGACAATGCGTCAAGTGTACAGCATGCCATTGGCAAAAATATAGGGGTAAAAGAGAAGGATGTACTCGGAGAGAGCTCTAAGCTACCTCAGCCTTTAAATATAGGTGAGGTCTCCGACTCTGAAAATTCATGTGATAATAACAACACCATTATAGCAATTCAAGAAAAGGATAAAGTAGAGCAAATAGTGAAAGAGGTGAGTGATAACATAGCTAAACTACCTATTACTAAGAAAATACTTTCTGGAGCACAGAGGATAAAATTGAAAAAGATGCTTCAGGAAATTATAGTTAGTCAATCCCGCGACACTCCGAAGGAAAAATCGGACTCTCTCACAAGATCTGAGGCGAAGAGGATCAGGTCTCCCGAGGAGTTGACAACTGACAATAAACCTAAGAAGAAAAAGAGCTCCCCGTCTTCTAATACACAGTCGAAGCCAAGCCATACTTCACTCAAAGGAATCTCAAGTGAGAATCCTGCGAGTAAGGGTGACAACGACAAGCCAGATATTCCGAAGACGAACACGTCGGCGAAATAAATCTCGAAGGTAAGGATATCTCAAACGAAGCCCCGAAAAGCGAGGAAAGAGAGGCTAGATAGTGGAAAAGGAAAAGAGCCGCCATCTTACGCCAAAGTTGCCAGAAGAAGACACCGGGACGATCTCTGCTATGCAGTTTACGATGCCGGTAATCCGACAGGCAAAATTCCTATAGACCAACAGAGTAAAATAAAAGACCTGGTCAACAATAAGATAGTGGACCACGCAATCGCTTCAAAGGGCAAACAACCAATAGAGAGCGTGAGCTGTGAGTTCAGCAAGGGCGTGATGTTGATGCGGTTGGCATCTCACCAATGTGTTAGCACCCTAAAGAACTTGGTGGAAAGTATCCTCCTCCCAAAATGCTTAGATGGCCGTGGAAAAATGGGTTGTCTTTTACATGAAAGAAAAACCTGAGGGAACATTATTTGTAATAGGTATCAACCAGAACTTCATGGCAAGTCTTGCCTTTCATATTCAAAATTGGGAAGGTGCCGATTGGAAGGGCTGTTACAACAAGCCTCGAAAAGGACACTAAAAACCTAAGACCACAGCATCAGTAGCCACTGCTGATAAAATTATAAGCGAAGAAGTTACCACTAACTCGCCAAAAGAAAGTGCAGCTTCCCATTCCAAAATTGGGAAGGGGCTATTGAAAGGGCTGTCAAAACCGACCCCGACATGGACACTAAAACACCATAGTCCTATCGACTGATAAGTCTTACGTCCTTCCTACTTAAAACCTTGGAACGGATAGTCGATAGAATGGTTAAAAGCAGTATACCCGACAAAGACCTAAAATTTAAGCAGCATGCTTATGACAAGCGACGATCGGTGGAAACCACTTTAAACGAAGTTGTCCACTATATAGGTGAATACTTCGATAGCAAAGTATATACACTGCCGTTATGAATTGATATTGAAGGCGCCTTCAATAACGTGCACACAGTACTCTTATACAATCCCAGGAAAAAGGTATTTCGCGGTATACCACAAGGCGGTAATTTTTTTAAAGGGAATTACTTGTGTAGAAGAGCTAAAAAGGCTCTGAATACGGCATTGAGCTGGACTTATCCGAAAGGCCTTAATGTTAACCCGGCGAAGACGGAAATCTGTCTTTTCACAAGAAAGACAAACATTTCTACGTATACTGAACCTTGAGTACTTAGGTGTAATCTTTGACGGGAAATTATAATGGAGACACCACATAGAGGATATGATCAACAAGAAGCATGGGTGCTGGGCAATATGTAGGAGAACTATAGGCATGAAACGGATTCCTTCAGGTATTTGCTCTAATGTTCCGCTTGACCAAGACATTCTATCTGGGATCAGCGTTTCAAAGTTTCCGACATATTCTGTGTCTGGTATACGATCAGGCACGTCCGATGAGTGTGTATAACCTTCTTTTGGCCAGTTCGCCTAATGTAAAGAGACTTTCGGGTGTAAGCTCCGAGCCTTAGTTGAAGTAGTACACATGGCTCCACTTATACCCAAGCAGCTGAACTCTCTGTAGTTGATATTGCACTTTTTATCCAAAGCAGTCCACCAGATTATTGAAGCATAAGCTAGAATTGGTCTAATTACACTTTTATAAAGCCAATTTGTCATAGTAGGACTAAGACCCCATCTCATGCCTATAGTTCTCCTACATATTGGCCAGCAAAGATGTGCCTTGTTGATCCTTTCCTATATGTGGTGTCTCCATTTTAATTACCTAAGTACTTAACTTTGTCTGTCACTTATTATTGCCCAGGAAGCAAGTTTCAGAATATGTAGAATTTTTTATCTTTCTTGTGAAAAGACAGATTTCCGTTTTTGCCGGGTTAACATTGAGACCTCTCGGTTGAGCGAAATAAATTTTGCCTGATTGTTATTCGTACTTTTCGCAGCTTATGCATCTATTCCTAAGCATGTGGTTGATCCAGTTACGGAGCACCCGGTCAACATAGAACTGGTCTAGGGATTGGATAAGAGTATCAGTGTGCACGATGTCAATGCATACCGCCATTGTATACAGTTTGCTATCAAAGCATGCACCTATGAAGTAAGCAACTTCGCTTAAAACGGTTTCCTTCAAGGTCTTTGTCTGGTATACTGCTTTTAACCATATTATCGACTATCCGTTCCAAGGTTTTAAGTAGGAAGGATGTAAGACTTATCGGTCGATAGGACTTAGATGTTGCATAGCTTGGGTTTCCTGGTTTGGGTATAAATATTACCCTTGCATCCTGCCATTTAACTGGGCATGCAGTGAATATTTGTGATAGATGTTCGGAATAAAGAATAACGGGCATTGGAGAATCAACAATAGATTCTCTTGGAAAAATAAAAGCGCACTTGGTAATAGAAAATTTCTTGTTTGAACACTCATTTCATGTAGTTAATACAACTTTTCCAATTCCTTGCGATGGAATATTGGGTTTAGATTTTATACGAAGACTAGCTATACCCAGTGTGCTTTGCTACCCTAAAAGCAATATAAATAAAAAATCTTCTTAATAATTTTGAAGATTCTAACTGTAATGTTTTCCAGAGATGCATTTTTTCGGAACGTTAATTAAGATATTAATGTAATCGATGACAAATTAAAAAAAAAAATCTAATATTTTCCCAGATATACGAAATTTTGTATTTAATTCATATAGGGGGTGCCAAGACCCCATTGAAAGTCCGCCCGTTATTCTATAAATGTTCACATTAATGTCAAAGATCTTCATGTAGAATTTGAAGATTCTAGCTCTAATAGTTTCTCAGATATACGAATTTTTCTATTTAATTCATATGGGAACTCACAGCCCCCAGATGAAAGTCCGCCCTTTTTTTCTCCAAAATGTTCATATGTATAATAAAGTTCTTCTTGCAATATTTGAAGAATCTTGTTCTATTAGTTTCCCAGATAAGCGAAATTTTGTATTTAATTCATATGTGAGGTGCCAAGCGCCCCATTGAATGTCCGCCCGTTATTCTCTGAATGTTCTCATGAATGTCAAAGTTCTTCAATTAACATTTGAAGATTCTAGCTCTAATAGTTTCTCAGATATAATATTTTCCTATTTAATTTATATGGGGGCTCCAAGCCCCCCATGACGAAAGTCCGCTCTTTTTTCTCCAAAATGTTCAGATGAATATTTAAGTTCTTAGTGCAAAATTTCTCGGGGGAGTTTTCCACTCGGGGGAGTTTTCCAGATTTTTCCTACCGAGCGCGCCCCGGGTGGCGGATAGGGGGTGGTGATGGACCATCTGTCCTCTCCCAGCTTTAATTTCACTTAAGCTGAGGGAGGGCAGATTGTCCACCACCTGGGAATATTATATTCCCCGCGGACCAAAAAACTGGAAAAAAAAATAAATATGGAAAATAAAAATAAAAAGATAAAAGTTACGGTGCAGGGCCTAAATAACCCAGTACCGGCGGCAAGTGTTGATCTACTCGCGAGTCACGTGTCGTCGTCATCCTGCAATCGTGAGCAGAATACTACTACGGAGGTGGGTACCTTGGCCTCCGTGGCGGACAATGCGTCAAGTGTACAACATGCCGCTGGCAAAAATATAGGGGTGAAAGAGAAGGAAGTACTCGGAGAGAGCTCTAAGCTACCTCAGCCTTTAAATATAGGTGAGGGTTCCGACTCTGAATCCTGAGATGATAATAATAATAATACCATTATAGCAAATCCCAAAAAGGATGAAGTAGAGCAAATGGTGAAAGAGGTGAGTGATAGCATAGCTAAACTACCTATTACTAAGAAAAGACTTTCTGGAGCACAGAGGAGGAAGTTGAAAAAGATGCTTCAGGAAATCATAGTTAGTCAATCCCACGACACTCCAAAGGAAAAATCGGACTCTCTCACAAGATCTGAGGCAAAAAGGATCAGGTCTCCCGAGGAGTTGACAACTGAGAATAAACCTAAGAAGAAAAAGAGCTCCCCGTCTTCTAATACACAGTCGAAGCCAAGCCATACTTCACTCAAAGGAATCTCAAGTGAGAATCCTGCGAGTAAGGGTGACAACGCCAAGCCAGATATTCCGAAGACGAACACGTCGGCGAAATCAACCTCGAAGGTAAGGGAATCTCAAAAGAAGCCCCGAAAAACGAGGAAGGAGAAGCTAGACGGAGGAAAAGGAAAAGAGCCGCCATCTTACGCCAAAGTTGCCAGAAGTAGGCACCGGGACGATCTCTGCTATGCAGTTTACGATGCCGGTAATCCGACAGGCAAAATTCCAATAAACCAACAGAGTAAAATAGAAGACCTGGTCAACAATAAGATAGTGGACCATGCAATTGCTTCAAAGGGCAAAGAACCAATAGAGAGCGAGAGCTGCGAGTTCAGCATGGGCGTGATGTTGATGAGGTTGGCATCTCACCAATGTGTTAGCACCCTAAAGAACTTGGTGGAAAGTATCCCTCCTCCCTGGGACGGCGCTAGGCTGGGACTGGCAAAGAAGAGCGAGCTTCCGGTGCTTCTAAAGTCCACTGTCTACATAAAAGGATGGGGCAGTAAACTGGCTAATGAACGTATACTGGAAATTCTTGGAGGTCAAAATGTTGAGCTGGCCGTGGAAAAATGGCATGTCTTTTACAGGAAAGAAGAACCTGAGGGAACTTTATTTGTAATAGGTATCGACCAGAAATCCATGGCTAGTCTTGCCAAGAATAAAGGTAGGACTTACTTCGCCTCTAAATCTGTCATATTCAAAATTGGGAAGGTGCCGATTGGAAGGGCTGTTACAACAAGCCTCGAAAAGGACACTAAAAAACCTAAGACCACAGCATCAGTATCCACTACTGATAACGTTGAGGAGTCAAATCCTAAAATCGAGGAATTTACCATTAACTCGCCAGAAGAAAGTGTAGTTGTCCTTTCCAAAATTGGGAAGGCGCCGATTGAAAGGGCTGTCAAAACCGGCCCCGACAAGGACACTAAAACACCTAAGACAGTACCCAAAGCATCATTAGCAAGTACTAGCAATGTTGAGGAGTCAAATCCTAAAAGCGAGGAGGAAATCACTCACCCGCCAGAAGACAGAACAGCAATGCTCTCCAGAATTGGGAATGTGTCTATTAAAAATACTGCTATTCCTATGCCTGATAAGGATACCGCAGTGCCATCAACAGTACTCACTGCATTAATAGCCACTTCAGGCTATCCGGAGGAGTCAAATCCAAAGAGCGAGGAGGTGACCACCAACTCGCTGGAAGACAGTTTAATGGATGACCATGATTGAGGTTATCCAAATAAACCTCCATCGGAGCGAGACAGCTACCAACGCTCTGATGGCTAAAATCAACACAGGTAAAATACATATAGCTTTAATCCAGGAACCTTGGACGATTCGCAACAAGGTTTCTGGATTAAATCACGTAAATTTCCAACTTTTCTACGCTGATACAGGATCTCGCCCGAGAACATGTATCTTATGTCACAAGAACTTATGTTTTCTCCTCTCAACAGGATTATCAACATCGGATGCAACGGTGCTGAAGCAAGGTCGTGGCAACATATTCCTTGCATCTATTTACCTGCCTTTCGATTCTCCGACACTACCACCAACGTCGGATCTGATGAAACTGGTTGAAGAGGCACAAAGGAAAAATAAGAAAATTGTAATAGGTTGTGATGCCAACTCGCATCATGTAGCTTGGGGTAGTACAAACACCAATCGCAGGGGACAAGCCCTCATGGATTTCTTTAATACTAAAGACTTGATAACATTGAACTTAGGTAATAAAGCTACCTTCGTCAATAGAATCAGAGAATAAGTATTAGATATAACTATATGTTCAGAAGAGCTTATAAACGAAATTCAGGATTGGAGAGTTTCGGACGAGCACTCCTTTTCTGATCATCGGTACATAAGATTCAAAATAGTAAGGCCACCACCAAAGCCGATAAAGTTTCGGAATAAGTCTAAAACTAATTGCACAATGTTCGGGACCTTACTAAAGAACCGTTTAGGTCAGGACACTTTTCAATGTCGAAGTAAAGAGGATATAGATGCCAAAGTGGAAACGTTCACAAGTGCCCTGGTTGAATCGTTCGAGGACAGCTGCCCTCTGCGAGAGCGGAGATCTGTCCAGGAAAAACCCTGGGTAACTGGGGAGATCCGGAACCTTGGGAAGACTCTTCGCAAACTATTTAACCGGGCACGGCGTAAAAAGACCGCAGTATACTGGGATGAGTATCGTAATAAACTTGCTGAATATAAGAAAATCGTTCGAAAAGCCAAACGAGACTCCTGGAAACTTTTCTGTGAACAGGTAGATAGCGTAAATGACGTATCGAAGATAAAAAAAATCCTATCCAAAACTCATGTCCAACCGGAATCTATGATCGATGACACGGGCAGGAGGCTTGAGGATATGGAGGAGACAATGAAACTCCTAATGGATTCTCATTTCCCACCCGGTATATCGAATAACATAGATGAACCGATATTGGAGGAAGGGGAGGGTAACACGGAAATAGTTATTACAACTGACATGGTTAAAGGGGCAATCAAGAGCTTTGCTCCCTATAAAGCTGCAGGGCCGGATGGAATTTTCCCGGCACTTTTGCAGATGGAGGCGGGACTGGTTTCCGTACATCTGTCACAGATATTCACTACATGCTTAAAATTGGCATATACCCCAGTTAAATGGCAGGATGCAAGGGTAATATTTATACCCAAACCAGGGAAACCTAGCTATGCGACACCTAAGTCCTATCGACCGATAAGTCTTACGTCCTTCCTACTTAAAACCTTGGAACGGATAGTCGATAGCATGGTTAAAAGCAGCATACCATACAATGACCTTAAATATAAGCAGCATGCTTATGTAAAGGGACGATCGGTGGAAACCGCTTTAAACGAAGTTGTCCACTACATAGGTGAATCTTTCGATAGCAAACTGTATACACTGGCAGTATGCATTGACATCGAAGGCGCTTTCAATAACGTGCACACTGATACCCTTATCCAATCCCTAGACCAGTTTTATGTTGACCGGGTGCTCCGTAACTGGATCAACTACATGCTAAGGAACAGATGGGTCTTAGTCCTACTATGACAAATTGGCTTTATAAAAGTGTAATTAGACCAATGCTAGCTTATGCTTCAATAATCTGGTGGACTGCTTTGGACAAAAAGTGTAATATCAAACTACTACAGGGAGTTCAGCGTACATGCTGCTTGGGTATAAGTGGTGCCATGTGTACTACTTCAACCAAGGCTCTGGAAACGTTGCTAGATATTCCACCCATTGAAACATATATAAGATATGAGGCGGCGCTTACAGCCGAACGGCTCTTTACTTTAGGCGAACTGGCCAAAAACGGTTATAGGACACGTCATCAATGTATACTGGACACATTGGAAGGTTATACACATTCATCGGACGTGCCTGATCGCATACCAGATACTGAATATGTTGGAAACTTTGAAACGCTAATCCCAGATAGAATGTCTTGGTCAAGCGGAACATTAGAGCAAATACCAGTAGGAATCCGTTGCTACACGGATGGCTCTAAATTAGGGGACAAAGTGGGTCTGGGGTTCTATATTGAAGACTCAGAAACAGAAATATACCACCGTTTACCTAATCATAACACAAGCTTCCAGGCAGAAGTACGAGCAATAACGGAATGTGTAAATTGGATTAGAATAAATATGGCGCCCACAGGGCTTAATATATTTACCGACAGCCAGAAGGCAATTTGTGCGATATCAGGTGATAGAATTAAATCTAAGACCGTATTGGATTGTAAGAAAGCTTTAACTGAATACTCTCCCAGAGGTAAGGTTCACATCATATGGGTACCAGGCCACTCGGGAGTAGTCGGCAACGAAAGGGCGAATGTAATAGCTTTAAAGGGAAGGGAGCTCGATGTAGTTAACCTGACAAACGCAAAACCATTCGACGCAACAAAAGCTGAATTAAAAATATGGATGAGAGAATCCCATAAGGCCTCTTGGAATAATGAAACGGTGGGTAGAACCACAAAGATTCTATGGGGTGACCCTGATGAGAGCAAGACGAGAAATCT